>NC_068442.1:35574400-35604706 GCF_023373465.1 Oncorhynchus keta | reverse complement strand
AAACACTTTTAGGGTGATTTTAACCACTTCCGGTTGGTCCAGGAAGCTTAGAATCAACACAGGTAGACTTCTCATACTGGCCTGATGGACTGTTACCAAAGACAGGTTCATACGGCATTCATAACCCATATAGACTTCAGGTTGAATTTAGGTAAAGGCAATGTATTCCTATGGGGAGAAATCAATGCAAACTTTTGAAGTAAACACCATCTTTTAACTATTAAGGGTTAATGCCACACTGTCAACGTTAGGCTTGCACGGATCGGAAGGACCTTAGGAACATACCTGAGGTCGAATTGTGCTTCTCACCCTAAGTTTCTCCCACTGTCACCCAAAAGCAAATGACGTTGTGGGGCAGGCTTCATTTTTGGGCCTACTTAATGGTCGCTGCGCTCAGACCGAGCGAAGCTACGGTCAAGCTGGATATCTCGTTGAACTTCGCACGGCCTAGACATTATGTTTATGCCATTGCCTGCTCTCTGTGTCTTTAAGAACCACACTTTTTCACTCCATCCTTGCTGTGTGTGCGTGTGAGCTTTTTCTTTGACATCTGCTGGGAGAAATGACTGATTTACAGTTCACGAGGGGTTACCTAGTCACACATATGAAGTTTTGAAAAGATCTGACCTTTTTAACCCATGGAAACTGCCACTGTGACACCATTAAAGGCACTTCCGGTTGGCACAGGGAAGCTATAAATAAACTCATATCATGATTGGGGTATGCCTTTACAGAATCCTGAGTTTTAAGTCTTCGTTAAGAACTGAGTTATTTACGGAGGGTTTAGTGAGTGTGTGTGTTATTTCAGAAAATCATAGAAAATCACAGAAATCTCGCAGAGCTCCGCAGCACACTAAAAAGATTCGTAAGAACAACCTGCAACTGGATCTGTAACCGTTGAAAAAACACCTATCCGTGAACATCAACAAGGTGTCGTTATACGATTTCTTAAATGACGATAGATAAATGGCTGGTTCTTTTTTGGCTGACACCGGAGGCTCCTTTGACTTTGACGTGGAAGTGGAAAAAATAATTTCTCTATTTTCATTTTGGACCTTAATCCCAGATAAAATGGCCATAACTCAAAAAACCGTTGAGGCCTAGACGCATCTTGTTCGGGGCCAACTGCCCATTATGTCGCCCCTACGCTCACCGAGTTTCGTTCTAAATATTTTCAGTTTTCGAGATAAGGCCCCGTCAGTGAATCGTGATGTTTTGTAGCAATAGCCATATGATTGCTTATGCCCTCTTATGGGAATTTCGGGACATGGGAAAAAAATGACATACAATCTTATTATTTTTGTAAAGCGGAAACCGAATGTCCGACAACGTTCATTTGATGACTTCCTGGTAGGTCCCGGCCCTGCTCGGCGACGCCGTCCATGAATTTACAAGCGATTTCGGACGTCTAAAAATGAGACCGTACATTTACAATATGGACTTTCTCACACTAACCATACAGGTACTGCGAATTCTTCCCTTAGGTATGGGAGTAGAGTGAGAGGGAGGGCCCTCTATCTATAGAGACAAGTGGGAGTGCTTTATGGACTGTTTAAAATATTCTGATGGATCGCATGTGTTGTGCAACTGGTGATTGAAAATAGGCACCTGGTAACCAAAAATGAAATATGGTTGTGAATGCATTTACCGGTCATTCTGATATTAATGCTGATGCTATGGGAACACAGGATGGCCGGGCAGTGATAGTTAAACCTTTCCATCACTCGTTGTGTTGATTTCATCATGAACATTAGGTGATGTTTTTCACTATAGAATCATATTGTAAGTGCACGTGCATTTGCAATATGTTTCAATGTGCATTTACCATATGAAATTTGACATGCTCAAAAATGCAAAATTGACTGGTCTGATGAACACAGGATGGCTGAGCAGTGATAGTTGTACATTTCCATCACTCGTTGTGTTGATTTCATCATCTCCGTTAGGTGATGTTTTTCACTATAGAATCATATTGCAAATGCAGCTGCATTTGCAATATGTTTCAATGTGCATTACCATATGAAATTGTGCTCAAAAATGCAAAATGACTGGTCTGATGGACACAATGGCAAAAACAAAGTGATAGTTGTAAATCACTGGTTGATTTCATCATGTCCATTTGTGTTTTTCCTATAGAATCATATTTGCAATGCACGTGCATTGTTTGCAAATACAACCCATAATAAAATATTGACATGCTCAAAAATGCAAAATTGACTGGTCTGATGGAACACAGGATGGCCGGGCAGTGATAGTTGTACATTTCCATCACTCGTTGTGTTGATTTCATTATGTCCATTAGGTGATGTTTTTCACTATAGAATCATATTGTAAGTGCACGTGCATTTGCAATATGTTTCAATGTGTATTTACCATATGAAATTTGACATGCTCAAAAATGCAAAATTGACTGGTCTGATGAACACAGGATGGCCGAGCAGTGATAGTTGTACATTTCCATCACTCGTTGTGTTGATTTCATCATGTCCATTTGTTTTATGTTTTCTCACTTTTGCAAAGTCACTGTGCATTTGCAATATGGTTCAATGGGCAGGTACCATCACGAATTTGTCATGCTATAAAAATCCTGCAGGAATGTGAAATTGACTGGCCCGATGAACTCGGCATGGCTGGGCAGTGATTCTGGTTCATCTCAATGGCTCGTTAGGGTTGATTTCAGAATGTCACTTTTGGTGATGGTACCTCACCGTTTAAACATATTGCTAATGTACAAAGTCAACTAGCAAGTCAGTGTCCACCAGTCAATTAGATGTCATTCTGACACCAAACTGATACAAATTGACACTAAACCCACTTTTTCCAACCTGTTTAGTAGCCAACTATCACACACTTCAGAGCTGGCCCAAAATTCACAACGCCTTTGGTTCAAACCATAAAAAACATAAAACATGTAGTTACGTTCTAGCTGCGGGTCCATTTCTTATGTTACGTGTAGGCCTAGCTGAGGCGACCCCGAATCCTAAGTTTCGGCTCGATCGGTCATTTGGTGTCCGAGCAAAACCCTAATTGGTGCTGAAAATCCACTTTTTTCCATGACTTGCTACGGGGTCCTTGAATGAGCTATCGGACAGAAACGTTGGGGTCTGTCTATATGGGCCGAGACGGTCGCAATGCACCTAGTCTTGTGTCTCTGAGACATTTCTAAATGTCGCCATTTTCGTAATGGTCAAAATGAATTGAAGTCATTGCAAATGTACGAAACTGTTTCTCGGTCCGAGAACCGTCTAGAGCCACGTAACTCACCACGCACTATCGACCTGAGGTCTAGAACAGGATTCTAAAGTTTGAACTCTAGGTCTGACGGTTCTTTAGCTCGAACAAAGCTAACTATTGGAGGCACTGTCTGTCTCTACAAACCCCAATACGTCCCTCCTTCCAAGTTGTGTGTCTGTGTGATTTAGTTTTCCTTTGAAATTTTATGGGAAAAATGACTGATTTACAGTTCATGGGGGTTGCCTAATCACACATATGAAGTTTTGGACAGATCTGACTTTTTTAACCCCTCGAAACAGCCCCTGAGACACCAATTAAGGCACTTCCGGTTGTCACAGGAAGCTATAAGTCAACACATATCCTCACTGGGCTATGCTTTTGCAGAATCCTGAGTTTTAAGTCCCTTACGTTAAGAATTGACTGATTTACACAGGGTTGAATGCACTATGTCTATCAAACTGCAGGCAGGTAATGGAAAAACACTTTTTCAGGGTGATTTTAACCACTTCCGGTTGGTCCAGGAAGCTTAGAATCAACACAGGTAGACCTCATACTGGCCTGATGGACTGTCATCAAAGACAGGTTCATACGGCATTCATAACCCATATAGACTTCAGGTTGAATTTAGGGTTCAGGCAATGTATTCCTATGGGAGAGAAGTCAATGCAAACTCTTTGGAAGTAAACACCTTCTTTTAACTATTAAGGGTTAATGCCACACGGTCAAGGTTAGGCTTGCACGGATCGGAAGGACCTTAGGAACGTACCTGAGGTCGAATTGTGCTTCTCACCTAACGGTTCTCTCACTGTCACCCAAAAGCAAATGACGTTGTGGGGCAGGCTTCATTTTGGGCCTACTTTTCTAATGGTCGCTGCGCTCAGACCGAGCGAGCTACGGTCAAGCGGGATATCTCGTTGAACTCGGCACGGCCTAGAGATTATGTTTATGCCATTGCCTGCTCTCTGTGTCTTTGAGAACCGCACTTTTTCACTCCAGCCTTGCTGTGTGTGCGTGTGAGAGCTTTTTCTTTGACATCTGTTGGGAGAAATGACTGATTTACAGTTCATGAGGGTTACCTAGTCACACATATGAAGTTTTGAAAAGATCTGACCTTTTAACCCTTGAAACTGCCACTGTGACATCATTAAAGGCACTTCCGGTTGGCACAGGAAGCTATAAGTAAACCCATGTCTTGATTGACATAGAAACTTACAGAATCCTGAGTTTTAAGTCTTTAAGTTAAGAATTGACTGATCTACGATCTACACAGGGTTGAATGTAGTCATTTTCACCTTTGAAGGTTATGTACATCAAAGAACACCTTTTGGGTCAATTTAACCACTTCCGGTTGCTTCAGGAAGCTTAGAATCGGCACAGGTAGACCTCATAGTGAGCTGATGGACTGTCATAGAAGACAGGTTCATAAGGCATTCATAACCCACATAGGCCTCAGGTTGAATTTAGAGGTGCAGGCAATGTATTCCTATGGGAGAGAAGTCAATGCAAACTGTTTGAAGTAAACACCTTATTTTAACTGTTAAGGGTTAATGCCACATGGTCAAGGTTAGGCTTGCACGGATCGGGAGGACCTCAGGAACGTACCTGAGGTCGAATTGTGCTTCTCACCTAACGGTTCTCTCACTGTCACCCAAAAGCAAATGACGTTGAGGGCCAGCCTTCCTTTTTTGCCTTCTTTTTTTTCAAGGTCGCTGCACTCAGAGCGAGCTACGGTCAAGGGGCGTCTCGTTGAACTCTGCACAGCCTGGAGACTATGGTGATGCCATTTTTGTGTTGATTTCAGAATGCCATTTTGGTGATGGTCCCTCTCCGTTTAAACATATTGCTAATGTACAAAAAGTCAACTAGCAAGTCAGTGTCCACCAGTCAATTAGATGTCATTCTGACACCAAACTGATACCAATTGACACCAAACCCACTTTTTCCAACTCATTTAGAAGCCAACTATCACATATGTCAGAGCAGGCCCATAATTCACAGCGCCATTAGTTTAAAACATAATAAAAACGTAAAACACATAGTTACGTTCTAGCTGCGGGTCCAGGTCAGACATTATGTGAAGGCCTATGTGAGGCGACCCGAATCCCGAGTTTCGCCTCGATAGGTCCTTCGGTGCCCGAGTAAAACCCTAATTGGTGCTGAAAATCCAATTTTTTCAATGCCTTGCTATGGGTCCTTGAATGAGCTATCGGACCGAAACGTTGGGGTCCGTCTCTATGGCCCGAGCCGGTTTCAATGCACCTAGTCTTGTGTCTCTGAGACTTTTCTAAATGTCGCCATTTTTGTAATGGTCAAAATGAATTGAAGTCATTGCAAATGTACGAGGCTATTTCTCGGTCCGAGAACCTTCTAGAGCCACCTAACTCACCACGCACTATCGACCCGAGGTCTAGAACAGGTTTCTAAAGTTTCGGAACTCTAGGTCTGACGGTTCTTTTAGCTCGAACAAAGCTAACTATTGAGGCACTGTCTGTCTCTACAACCCCCAATACGTCCCTCCTTCCAAGTTGTGTGTCTGTGTGATTTAGTTTTCCTTTGAAATTTTATGGGAAAAATGACTGATTTACAGTTCATGGGGTTGCCTAATCACACATATGAAGTTTTGGACAGATCTGACTTTTTTAACCCCTCGAAACAGCCCCTGAGACACCAATTAAGGCACTTCCGGTTGTCACAGGAAGCTATAAGTCAACACATATCCTCACTGGGCTATGCTTTTACAGAATCCTGAGTTTTAAGTCCTTACGTTAAGAATTGACTGATTTACACAGGGTTGAATGCACTATGTCTATCAAACTGCAGGCAGGTAATGGAAAAACACTTTTAGGGTGATTTTAACCACTTCCGGTTGGTCCAGGAAGCTTAGAATCAACACAGGTAGACCTCATACTGGCCTGATGGACTGTCATCAAAGACAGGTTCATACGGCATTCATAACCCATATAGACTTCAGGTTGAATTTAGGGGTGCAGGCAATGTATTCCTATGGGGAGAGAAGTCAATGCAAACTCTTTGAAGTAAACACCTTTTTTAACTATTAAGGGTTAATGCCACACGGTCAAGGTTAGGGCTTGCACGGATCGGAAGGACCTTAGGAACGTACCTGAGGTCGAATTGTGCTTCTCACCTAACGGTTCTCTCACTGTCACCCAAAAGCAAATGACGTTGTGGGGCAGGCTTCATTTTGGGCCTACTTTTCTAATGGTCGCTGCGCTCAGACCGAGCGAGCTACGGTCAAGCGGGATATCTCGTTGAACTCGGCACGGCCTAGAGATTATGTTTATGCCATTGCCTGCTCTCTGTGTCTTTGAGAACCGCACTTTTTCACTCCAGCCTTGCTGTGTGTGCGTGTGAGAGCTTTTCTTTGACATCTGTTGGGAGAAATGACTGATTTACAGTTCATGAGGGTTACCTAGTCACACATATGAAGTTTTGAAAAGATCTGACCTTTTTAACCCTTGAAACTGCCACTGTGACATCATTAAAGGCACTTCCGGTTGGCACAGGAAGCTATAAGTAAACCCATGTCTTGATTGACATAGAAACTTACAGAATCCTGAGTTTTAAGTCTTTAAGTTAAGAATTGACTGATCTACGATCTACACAGGGTTGAATGTAGTCATTTTCACCTTTGAAGGTTATGTACATCAAAACACCTTTTGGGTCAATTTAACCACTTCCGGTTGCTTCAGGAAGCTTAGAATCGGCACAGGTAGACCTCATAGTGAGCTGATGGACTGTCATAGAAGACAGGTTCATAAGGCATTCATAACCCACATAGGCCTCAGGTTGAATTTAGAGGTGCAGGCAATGTATTCCTATGGGGAGAGAAGTCAATGCAAACTGTTTGAAGTAAACACCTTATTTTAACTGTTAAGGGTTAATGCCACACGGTCAAGGTTAGGCTTGCACGGATCGGGAGGACCTCAGGAACGTACCTGAGGTCGAATTGTGCTTCTCACCCTAACGGTTCTCTCACTGTCACCCAAAAGCAAATGACATTGAGGGCCAGCCTTCCTTTTGCGCCTGCTTTTTTTTCAAGGTCACTGCACTCAGAGCGAGCTACGGTCAGCGGGGCGTCTCGTTGAACTCGGCACAGTCTGGAGACTATGGTGATGCCATTTTTTGTGTTGATTTCAGAATGCCATTTTGGTGATGGTCCCTCTCCGTTTAAACATATTGCAAATGTACAAAAGTCAACTAGCAAGTCAGTGTCCATCAGTCAATTAGATGTCATTTTGACACCAAACTGATACCAATTGACACCAAACCCACTTTTTCCAACTCATTTAGAAGCCAACTATCATATATGTCAGAGCAGGCCCATAATTCACAGCGCCTTAGTTTAAAACATAATAAAACGTAAACACATAGTTACGTTCTAGCTGCGGGTCCAGGTCGGACATTATGTGAAGGCCTATGTGAGGCGACCCCGAATCCCGAGTTTCGGCTCGATAGGTCCTTCGGTGCCCGAGTAAAACCCTAATTGGTGCTGAAAATCCACTTTTTTCCATGCCTTGCTATGGGGTCCTTGAATGAGCTATCGGACCGAACGTTGGGGTCCGTCTCTATGGGCCGAGCCGGTTTCAATGCACCTAGTCTTGTGTCTCTGAGACTTTTCTAAATGTCGCCATTTTTGTAATGGTCAAAATGAATTGAAGTCATTGCAAATGTACGAGGCTATTTCTCGGTCCGAGAACCTTCTAGAGCCACCTAACTCACCACGCACTATCGACCTGAGGTCTAGAACAGGTTTCTAAAGTTTCGAACTCTAGGTCTGACGGTTCTTTTTTAGCTCGAACAAAGCTAACTATTGGAGGCACTGTCTGTCTCTACAAACCCCAATACGTCCCTCCTTCCAAGTTGTGTGTCTGTGTGATTTAGTTTTCCTTTGAAATTTTATGGGAAAAATGACTGATTTACAGTTCATGGGGGTTGCCTAATCACACATATGAAGTTTTGGACAGATCTGACTTTTTAACCCTCAAACAGCCCCTGAGACACCAATTAAGGCACTTCCGGTTGTCACAGGAAGCTATAAGTCAACACATATCCTCACTGGGCTATGCTTTTACAGAATCCTGAGTTTTAAGTCCTTACGTTAAGAATTGACTGATTTACACAGGTTTGAATGCACTATGTCTATCAAACTGCAGGCAGGTAATGGAAAAACACTTTTAGGGTGATTTTAACCACTTCCGGTTGGTCCAGGAAGCTTAGAATCAACACAGGTAGACCTCATACTGGCCTGATGGACTGTTACCAAAGACAGGTTCATACGGCATTCATAACCCATATAGACTTCAGGTTGAATTTAGGGGTAAAGGCAATGTATTCCTATGGGGAGAGAAGTCAATGCAAACTCTTTGAAGTAAACACCTTCTTTTTAACTATTAAGGGTTAATGCCACACGGTCAACGTTAGCTTGCACGGATCGGAAGGACCTTAGGAACGTACCTGAGGTCGAATTGTGCTTCTCACCCTAACGGTTCTCTCACTGTCACCCAAAAGCAAATGACGTTGTGGGGCAGGCTTCATTTGGGCCTAATTTTCTAATGGTCGGCGCTTAGACCGAGCGAGCTACGGTCAAGCGGGATATCTCGTTGAATCTGGCAAGAGATTATTATGTTTATGCCATTGCCTTCTCTGTGTCTTTGAGAACCGCACTTTCAGATCCTGCTGTGTGCGTGTGAGAGATTTTCTTTGACATCTGTTGGGAGAAATGACTGATTTACAGTTCATGAGGGTTACCTAGTCACACATATGAAGTTTTGAAAAGATCTGACCTTTTAACCCATGGAAACTGCCACTGTGACACCATTAAAGGCACTTCCGGTTGGCACAGGAAGCTATAAATAAACTCATATCATGATTGGGGTATGCCTTTACAGAATCCTGAGTTTTAAGTCTTTACGTTAAGAACTGAGTTATTTACGGAGGGTTTAGTGAGTGTGTGTTATTTCAGAAAATCATAGAAAATCACAGAAATCTCGCAGAGCTCCGCAGCACACTTTAAAAAGATTCGTAAGAACAACCTGCAACTGATCTGTAACCGTTGAAAAAAAACACCTATCCGTGAACATCACCAAGGTGTCGTTGTACAATTTCTCTTAAATGACGATAGATAAATGGCTGGTTCTTTTTATTGACACCGGAGGCCCTTTGACTTTGACGTGAAGTGGAAAAAATAATTTCTCTATTTTCATTTTGGACCTTTAATCCCAGATAAATGGCCATAACTCAAAACCGTTGAGGCCTAGACGCCATCTTGTTCGGGGCCAACTGCCCATTATGCCGCTACGCCACCGAAGTTTTCGGCTTCTAAATATTTTCAGTTTTCGAGATAAGGCCCGTCGTGAATCGTGATGTTTTGTAGCAATAGCCATATGATTGCTTATGCCCTCTTGTGGGAATTTCCGGGACATGGGAAAAAATGACATAAATCTTATTATTTTGTAAAACGGAAACCGAATGTCCGACAACGCTCATTTGATGACTTCCTGGTAGGTCCGGCCCTGCCGCGCCCGACGCCGTCCGCAATTTTACAAACGATTTCGGACGTCTAGTAAGGGACCGTACATTTGCAATATGGACTTTCTCACTAACCATACAGGTACTGCCGTAATTCTTCCCTTAAGGTATGGGAGTGCAAAAAAACAATGTTTGAACACCTCTCCAAACATAGAACGTTATAAGGGCACAGGGCAAGACCCATATGCAGACACAGGAGGCAGATGGTTCGAGTTTCTGATATTTAATATAATCCATGAGGCAGGCAAGAGAATGGTCGTGAACAGGCAAAAGATCATAACAAGGTCAGAGTCCAGGAGGTACAGAGTGGCAGGCAGGCTCGAGGTCAGGGCGGACAGTATGGTCAGGCAGGTGGGTTCAGAGTCAAGGCAGTCAAGGGTCAAAACTGGGAGGACTAGAAAAAGAGAGATAAGAAATCCACGTTGGTTGACTTGACAAGACAAAATGGTAACAGACAAACAGGAAACACTGGAAATAAATACCCAGGGACTAAAGGGGAAAACGGTAACACCTGGAGACAGGTGAAAGAGACCAGGCGTGACCAACATAACCTGTAAGAGAGCAGCACACGCCATCATGAGTCATGATTCATCTACATCACCTGAAGCCTGGAGTAAAAGAAGAGATGCTATAATATCCACAATACTCACTGAAACATAGAACTGTCTAACTGCTGATCAGGGTCAGCTGACTGGCTCCACTCTGTCAAAGTATTGGATAGCAATATTACAGACAGGAAAAAGAGACATTAGAAATGTATGAGTAAAATAATGGTAAGTAAGCAAGTTATAGGAAATATGTTGCTTATTTTATTGGAAGGGCGAATTTTCTCAACAGCTTACTTTTCTCTGCAACTCATCATGTCAGTATCCAGGGCCATTAGGATGTCCTTCTCGGTGGTCATCAGCATGAAGGGCTCGAGGTGTTCTTGTGAGATAGTGCTCCTGAGTCTGCTCTTTATATACTTTAAAGTAGAGAAACTTTGCTCACAAGCTACCTGTGTAACTGAGAAGGTGAGTAAGAACTTGTATCCAAGGGCAAGGATGTGGTATGCATCAGTCAGCAGGTTGTACCGTGTCGGAATCTGGTAACAACACAGTGGACATTCTTTGCAGGATGAGCAACATTTATTCTTCATTTCCACCTCATCTTCATTTCCATCAGGGCCTTCCTCCACTGTCCTGGTCATGTATTCCTCCAATCCTGAACTTTTTGGTCTTTCACACTGCAAATTGTCAACAGTTGCTCGGCTATCAAATCGAAGCAAACATTTGCTGAGCTCTTGAAGGGCTGTCTCTGGAAGACCATTGGATGTTATTGAGGGAGAAGTTTCTTGGGTCCAGAAGGGCTAGGTCAGTATATACATGTAGAGTGCCATGAGACAGTGTCCATAGGCGCATTCTATTTGTGACTGTATCCATAATTTGGTTATGGACCTTATAGGCACTCTCTGCCTCTGTCAAAGCTTCATCTTGAGACATCTCTCCAGACATGATTTTCTTCTTTCTTGCTCTTTTCTGTGGCAGAGTGGCTTCCACCTCCTCCAGCTCTGTGTCCTCATCCTGTTCATTAATCTTCTTATTTGCAAACTGAACAAATGTGTCTATAGCTGCCTTAATGGTGTCAGTCTCTTGACATGACTTTCAGGGTTTCCTGTGTAGCCACAACCACTTGATCGGCAGACAGGATGTCCATCCCACTTGTCTGCAGGTATTTGGACAGTGGTGACGTGTTCTCAAATATCCCAAAGAAATATTTGAGCTGTCAGTTTTGTCTCATACCAGAGAAGAGCCTCAGTAAATCCTCTTGCCTTCACCCAAACAGTTGTCTTCCTGTTGGCCTGTCCTTGTATGGCTGATAGTGTGAGGAGTACTTCAACATAGAGACCCTGGTCTGGTTTTCCAAAGGATCAAAATACCTTTTTCAAAGCACTATCCTTAGTCCACCAGCATGTTTCTCAGATTGGAGATAGGTGTCGTGTCGCGTGTCCTGGCTCTTCTTCTCTCTTCTTCCAAACATCCATCCTTTCGTAGGATTCACACAGCAATGTCTTTCAAGCAGACGTCATACTTTCCCAGCAGTATTATCATCTCCAAGAAATTACCGTGATCAATACTGGTGTCCTCTAATGTATACACAGCCTCAGACGGCATCCCCCTGTAACTGCCAATGACTTTCACGATGTCTACAACACGTTCCAGCACCTGCCTTCTCCTGCATACCTGCTCTCTGTGGGCAGACACCTGACTGCCACTGAGCAGACTTTGAATGTCTGCTCTGGAGGACCTTAAAAACCTAACCTCTTATGGCTGCATCTCTTGTTCTCAATTTCCGCCTGAAGACATACCCTAATCTAACTGCCTGTAGCTCAGCCCCAGAGGCAAGGATATGCATATTCTTGGTATCATTTGAATGGAAACATTCTAAAGGTTGTGGAAATGTTAATTGAATGTAGGAGAATATAACACAGTAGATCTGGTGGAAGAAAAGAGAAAGAAAGAGCATATGTGTTCTGTTCTTTTCATTGTTGTAGCATCATCTTTCACATGTACTAGAATAGCCACAGAGTCAGATAGGATGCTGGAGATAATTGTGATGCATATCACAAGTGGGCAACTGGAGGTGTGCAAACTTTCAGACTGATAACTTCAGAAATGGGTGAGCTACATGAAATTTAGCATGAAGTCACCTAGGTGTCCCGCACAAGTTGCCGAATTGGTGAAATGACCTGTAACTATATACAACAGTGCAAATAACTATATACCACATATTAAAAAGCAATTCTAACACACAATATTTTTTTTATAAAAATGTTAAAAAAAATATTAGATAAAAAAATAAAAAAAATAAAACACCAGTATGTATCAATATCTTCTATATCTGTATACTTAGACTTGGATTTAGGCTATAAAAATGTATTTTATCAAAGAAAACGGCACTTCATTTGATCACTGGGACCCTCAGGAAGAGACATAAGAGCAAGATATCAGAATGTAAGTCATAATTTTACCTTCAGATGTGAATGTGTAAAAACTGTCATGGTGGAGAAAACTTTTGCATGTTTTTTTGTCTTATTTTGTTTCTAGTTTTTCATTGTGACTTTGTATTCGTGCAAGAAGGTGTCAATTTGACGTGGTTATTATGCAGGGTTTCATGTATAAGTACTATGTGACATCTGCGGATGTAAAAGGGCTTTATAAATAAATGTGATAGACTTATTGACATAATTTGAGTCAATAGGTGTACCTGTGGATGTATTTCAAGGCCTAACTTCAAACTCAGTGCCTCTTTGCTTAACATCATGGGAAAATCATAAGAAATCAGCCAAGACCAAAACATTGCAGACCTCCACAAGTCTGGATCATCCTTGGGAGCAATTTCCAAATGCCTGAAGGTACCACATTCACCTGTACAAACAATAGTACGCAAGTATAAACACCATGGGACCACGCAGACGTCATACCGCTCAAGAAGGAGACACGTGCTGTCTCCTAGAGACGAACGTACTTTGGTGCGAAAAGTGTGAATCAATCCCAGGCCCTTTACCACGATACATGGTTATAGGTTTGGTTGATCACGCCTCTAATATGGGCAGCTTAAATAAAAACCCATTTAATTTTCAACACTTCGGTACAGAGTATGTAGCTCTCTGTCAGGACGGACGTCAGGTCCCTGCTAAGGCTTTCCAACCACAATTTAATAACAACATATCTGTGCGAGAATTTTATAATCTATTCCTGGCTACCAGGAGGCATCTAAAAGATCTCTCTTTACCTATTGACAGAAATTATTTTGCAGAGGATTACACATTGTATGCTTTCAATTTATCACCTGATGATGACACCTCAGGAAATCTTTCGGTGGTGTCCCAAGGTAACCTCAGGCTGGAAATGCGTTTCTGTGCACCTTTAGCCTTTATCGTTAGCATGATTGTTCATGCATGCTCTGATTCAATCTTGGAAGTGAATACCCGAAGACAGGTCTTAAAACCTCTTAGTCCGCCCCATCCCGCATGCGGGATCGTGACTACAGCCTCAAGCTCATTACCATAACGCAACATTAGCAATTTCTAAAAATTGCAAATGAAATGAAATAAATATGCCTGCTCTCAAGCTTATCCTTTTCTTAACAATCCTGTCGTCTCAGATTTTCAAAATATGCTTTAGAACCAGAGAAAATCAATAATTTGTGTAAGAGTGGTGATAGCTAGCTTAGCATTTAGCGTTAGCATTTAGCACGCAACATATTCATAAAAAACCAGCAAAGGGATCAAATAAAATAATTTACCTTTGAAGAACTTCAGATGTTTCAATGAGGAGACTCTCAGTTACATAGCAGATGTCCAGTTTTTCCTGAAAGAATCTTGTGTAGGACACAACGTTCCGTTTGTTACTATGCATTTGGCTACCGAAACTAACCGAAAATTCAGTCACCTACACGTCAAACTTTTTTCCGAATTAACTCCATAATATCGACTGAAACATGGAAAACGTTGTTTGAATCAATCCTCAAGGTGTTTTGTCATATATCTCTTCATTGAAATGCCAGTCCTAGAAGCCTGCATTCTTCTCTGATTCGGATGGAAAAATACTGGTAGGTGACTTTTTGCGCACCAATTTCCACACAGACACCATGCGGGACCCCTGGTAAATGTAGTCTCTTATGGTCAATCTTCCAATGATATGCCTACAAATATGTCACAATGCTGCAGACACCTTGGGGAAACGCTAGAAAGTGTCCGTTCATTCCTGTCGCATTCACAGCCATATAAGGCGATCATGGAAAACGTACCCTCAAAAATGCTGTTCATTTCCTGGTCGCTCAAACATCTTGGTTTTGCCTGTAGCTTTAGTTCTATGGCATTCACAGTGAAAATCTTTGCAGTTCTGGAAACGTCAGAGTGTCTTCTTTCCAAAACTATCAATTCCAAGCATAGTCGAGCATCTTTTCGTGACAAAATATTGCGCTTAAAACGGGCACGTGTTTTTATCCAAAAATGAAATAATGCCCCTAGTGGACTAACAGGTTAATAGATTATTATTAAGGATCGTTGAGCAAAGACATGAATACCCAAGAGTTGGAAGGGCTCATGAGCCGACTGATTGGACATTTTTTGGGGGGAGTGTTGGCTTGTGATGAATTACCTATTGAGAAATGGCCGGAGCGGCTGCCATGTTTATTGTCAATACCCATCCTGTCTTTGTTTTAGTATGGTCAGGGCGTGAGTTGGGTGGGTTGTCTATGTTCCTTACAGACAGGCTCGTTACAGACAGTTCCTTACAATCGTTACAGACAGGCTCTCTTGCACGCTCCATCAAAGCTCTGTAAGTTTTCACTCCAGCGAAAGATCCACCGTCGGGTGTGTGGGTCCTGCGTATGTCTTAAGGATAGACGCGGCCAGCGCCCGTAATTGTTCACGATTTTGGAAAAGACTGTCCAGCTTATTCATAAGGGTTATGAATATGGGATAATCAATCAATTTAAAGCTAAACACCGGCATAAAAAAAGTTTACATCCTTGCATGCTTTGGAAAATACATATGAACTGACAGATTTCACCGCATTTGCTCTATCAAATTGTTCACATGCTAAAATTGTCACTTTGGAGTCAGGGCTATACGCCATTGAAGCGATTCTTAGGGCCTTCAGAACACTGCGTCCGCAGACTAGTTCTTCAGTGCATATCCGGGGAGAGTTGTACCACTCAGGGCCTGTTCAATTTGACAAAGCGCAAGCCTTATCTTAAGCCTTTCTCTCATCAATATGTTAGACATATGTCCCTCACTGCACCCAAAACTCCTTTAAAACATTCTGGGGTCTCACACAAAACTTCCTTGAGGATTTTGTCATTGGGTTCATGACATGAGACGCATAGCACCCCCGATAAGGTTTAATATTTTGGGTTTTATTTTAAAAATCAGTGTATGTCTTTTTCTGGGCTTTATTTATGTGTCTGCCACACCCAATACCCCCGGACATTCCTGTTTCATAGACAACAGCCCTAAGGTCAATATAACAGGGGTGGTGGGGCCATACTCTTGAAATATTCAAACACATCCCCCCAATTCAAAGAGGTCCCTAGACATCAATCATCATGACAACTTCAAAGGAATAGATGTAATATATGCATAAATTAACACCCTCTAAAGCAGAGGTGGGCAAACTTTTTGACTCGCGGGCCACAATGGGTTCTAAAATTTGACAGAGGGGCCGGGCCAGGAGCATTTGGAGGGAGTGTTTGGGCCGGATATACTAAAGCATTAAATGTAGTGTGTGCAAACCTCATAGCACAGTAAGAACACTACAACCCAATTTATTAACTGTCTTTCAAATGTGAAAAATAGCCCTTATCAGTTAATAAATTTGTCTCAAGGAATATGCAAGATATGGCATTTACATACTATTTCGCAGATACTGGGAGGAGGAAATGTAAATAGATTAAAATAACATACGCACTGTGATTTATCAAGATTGCGTCTGTTTTTAATAAGTTTCAATCGAAGGTGCAAAGTTAAAGAAATCAACATTTATTGAAAAATGGAATCACTTTCAACATTCAAAACATATTATTACACAACGAAATACTCAAGCTCAATAATATCTACTTGTGTTAAACTCCGCAAAATCATGGATGGATTGTCCTGACCGCGCGCTCTACAAACTCGCCACGGACGCCCTCGCCTTCACGCGCAAACAGTACACGTGTATCGTTGCCAAGCACACAGACATAGGCTGTATTAAATATCCTACCTGCAGCTGAAAATTTACATTTAAATTAAGAGCGTGTGCGGCGTGTTAATTAAGCTACTGTACCGCTGCTGTGCGTAAATGCGCATTGCTCTTAATTAAAAGACGCACTTCCAAACTTTCCATATGCATTTTTTCATAACACAGCAGAAAAACTCACCATTTCAGTGGGAACAGTGTTGTTGGTCTCCCTTTTTTGCCAGTGCATCAAAGTCTGGAGTTAGTTTTGTTGTGGCAATTCTCAGGACAGATCTGAGGTGTTGGTCAGTTAACTTGGATCTGTGCAGTAGCCGCCCGTTCTTGTGTTGACTGCTTGCTAGCATAGTTTGCATGCTTCGTGGCAAAGTGACGGCTGATATTGTACTCTTTGAAAACCGCAACAGCTTCTTGGCATATCAGACATACAGCCGTTGATCGGAGTGGTCCGCTCATTTTCACAGAAGGGCTTAATGGTGACGTGAAACGAAGTGAAAATTAAAGTGAAATAAAGAGAAATACGCGCCACTCCAACAACGGTCAATGTGTTTTGAGTGCGCCATCTATTGGGGAAACGTGGGCATTGCAGGGAAAGGGGAAAAAAGGAGGTTTTTACTATAATTTGGACAAGTTCGGAGGGCCGGATTAAAAAGCCTAACGGGCCGTATGTGAGCTGTAGTTTGCCCATGTCTGCTCTAAAGCGTGAGAACAGGAACATGATGCCCATATATGGGCATAAGCACGTGATAAGTTCCCGCCAGGATGTTCTGACCGGATGCCCAAATATGGGCATGCACATGTCATCCTGACATAGGGTCATAAATCAAACGTTTGACGTGTGCCGTCTACTTTATTCTCTCCATCGATATTTTGGGTCCATGGCCAGGAAATTCCACAGACCTTAATCCCATTGAGAACTTGTGGTCAATCCTCAAGAAGCGGATGGACAAACGAAAACCCCAAAATTCTGACAAACTCCAAGCATTGATTATGCAAGAATGGGATGCCATCAGTCAGGATGTGGCCCAGAAGTTAATTGACAGCATGCTCGGGCGGATTGCAGAGGTGTTGAAAAAGAAGGGTCAACAATATAAATATTGCCTCTTTGCATCAACTTCATGTAATTGTCAATAATAGTCTTTGACACTTATGAAATGCTTGCAATTATACTTCAGTATTCCATAGTATCATCTGACAAAAATATCTAAAGACACTCTGTAAAAAAATTAATATTTGTGTCACTCTCAAAACTTTTGGCCACGAGTGTACAGCTGCAAGTCTCTTGGGGTATGTCTCTGTAAGCTTGGCACATCTAGCCACTGGGATGTTTGTCCATTCTTCAAGGCAAAACTGCTCCAGCTCCTTCAAGTTGGATGGGTTCCGCTGGTGTAAAGCAATCTTTAAGTCATACCACAGATTCTCAATTGGATTGAGGTCTGGGCTTTGACTAGGCCATTCCAAGTTATTTAAATGTTTCCCCTGAAACCACTTGAGTGTTGCTTTAGAAGTATGCTTAGGGTCATTGTCCGTAGGTGAACCTACGTCCCAGTCTCAAATATCTGGAAGACTGAAACAGGTTTCCCTCAAGAATTTCCCTGTATTTAGCTCCATCCATCATTCCTTCAATTATGACCAGTTTCCCAGTCCCTGCCGATGAAAAACATTCCCACAGCATGATGCTGCCACCACCATGTCCTCACTGTGGGGATGGTGCTCTCAGGGTGATGAGAGGTGTTGGGTTTGCGCCAGACATATAGTTTTTTCTTGATGGACAAAAATCACAATTTTAGTCTCATCTGATCAGAGTACCTTCTTCCATATGTTTGGGGAGTCTCCCAGATGCCTTTTGGCAAACACCAAACTTTTTTGTTGCTTTTAAGAAATTGCTTTTTTCTGGACACTCTTTGTAAAGACCAGCTCTGTGGAGTGTTCGACTTAAAGTGGTCCTATGGACAGATACTCCAATCTCTGCTGTGGAACTTTTCAGCTCCTTCAGGGTTATCTTTGGTCTCTTTGTTGACTCTCTGATTAATTCCCTCCTTGCATGGGCTGTGAGTTTTGGTGGGCGGCCCTCTCTTGGCAGGATTGTTGTGGTGCCATAATCTTTCCATTTTTTAATAATGGATTTAATGGTGCTCCGTGGAATGTTCAAAGTTTCGGATATTTTTTATAACCCGACCATGATCTGTACTTCTCCACAACTTTGTCCCTGACTTGTTTGTAGAGCTGCTTGGTCTTCATAGTGCCGCTTGCTTGGTGGTGCCCCTTGCTTAGTGATGTTGCAGACTCTGGGGCCTTTCAGAATAGGTGTATATATACTGAGATCATGTGACAGATCATGTGACACTTATATTGCACACAGGTGGACTTTATTTAACTAATTATGTGACTTCTGAAGATAATTGGTTGCACCAGATCTTATTTAGGGGCTTCACAGCAAAGGGGTGAATACATATGCATGCACCACTTTTCCATTTTTTATATTTTTAAATAAGTTATTTTTTTCATTTCACTTCACTTAATTTAGATTTTTTTGTGTACGTCCATTCCATGAAATCCAAATAAAAATCAATTTAAATTACAGGTTGTTATGAAACAAAACAGGAAAAACACCAAGCGGATGATTACTTTTGCAATGCACTGTAGCTGCAGCTCATCCCGTTTGCTCAAAAATGTATGAATGGTTAAAAACAGTAATGCCCGCGTCCATAGAGACACATACCCGCTCTACTGGTAGTACTGCTACTACCAGCATTACTACACCTCCACCTGTCAATGACACAAGTTGTTCTGCTTCCATGAGCACATCCAATACTAGCATCAGTAATTCTACATTTTTTGTTAGCCCAGTGTCACGGGAATTTTTATCCCAATGGTTGAACTCAACTATCACTATAGCTTTGACCAATTCCCAGAAGTTTGTAAGACCCTGGTTAATGAATAATGAGACAAAGCCCACAGTCTGCAATAGATCAATCCTTTATTCAGAGAGTACTCTGAAGTAAAAAATGAGAACACAGTCATTTTATAATTCCCACAGACACATCAGTAGAAACTTCACCTCTCTTTAGGTGAGCTGTATTTTTCCACAATACTAACACATAATTTCTCATTAGCTTGTACAAGCCTAACCATTCCTAACAGTTACTCCCCCTACCTAAGTTGGGGAGTCCTCTTTCTTGTTATTTTGTTTCAGAGTTATCACAAGTTGACAGTTCAGTTGGCTTTGAATGTCTCAACTCTAACCAGCTCAGATTGCGAAATAGCAACACAATGGTCTAGTCAGACACATTATTAAATTATGACTCTAACACATTTCATACAATTACATGATTTCAGGGTGGAATACTAATAATATAATCATGACTTTAAACAAATAAATTCATTTATCACCCAGCTAAACTCAGCAAAAAGTCCTGCTCATCTACGTGAATGTGCCTTAGGCATGCTGCAAGGAAGCATGAGGACTGCAGATGTGTCCAGGGAAATAAATTGCATTGTCCGTACTGTGAGATGCCTAAGACAACGCTACAGGGAGACAGGATGGACAGCTGATCATTCTCGCAATGGCAAACCACGTATAACAACACCTGCACTTGATCGGTACATCTGAACATCACACCTGCGGGACAGGTGCAGGAAGACAACAACAACTGCCAAGTTACACCAGGAATGCAGAATCCCTCCATCAGTGTTCAGACTGTCCGCAATAGGCTGAGAGAGGCTGGACTGAGGGCTTGTAGACCTGTTGTAAGGCAGGTCCTCACCAGACGACATCACTGGCAACAACGCCGCCTCATGAGCACAAACCCACCGTCACTGGACCAGACAGGACTGGCAAAAGTGCTCTTCACTGACGAGTCTGGGTTTTCTCACCGGGGTTATGGTCGGATTCGTGTTTATCGTCGAAGGAATGTGCCTGTACACTGGAGCGGGATTGATTTGGAGGTGGAGAGTCCGTCATGGCCTGGGGCGGTGTGCCATCGGACTGAGCTTGTTGTCATTGCAGGCAATCTCGATGCTGTTCGTTACAGGGAAGACATCCTCCTCCTCATGTGGTATCCTTGCTGCAGGCTCATCCTGACATGACACTGCAGCATGAGAATGCCACCAGCCATACTGCTCATTCTGTGCATGATTTCCTGCAAGACAGGAATGTCAGGTTCTGCCATGGCCAGTGAAGAGCCCAGATCTCAATCCTATTGAGCACTTCTGGGACCTGTTGGATCGGAGTGTGAAGGCTAGGTTCATTCCCCCAGAAATGTCCGGGATCTCGCAGGTGCTTTGGTGGAAGAGTGGGGTAACATCTCACAGCAAGAACTGGCAAATCTGGTGCAGTCCATGAGGAGGAGACGACTGCAGTACTTTACTTTTATGGCTGCAGGGGCAGTATTGAGTAGCTTGGATGAAAGGTGCCCATATCAAACGGCCTGCTCCTCAATCATAGTTGCTAATATTAGCATATTATTAGTAGTATTGGATAGAAACCACTGAAGTTTCTAAAACTGTTTGAATTATGTCTGTGAGTATAACAGAACTCATATAGCAGGCAAAAACTGTAGAAATTCCACTTCCTTTTTTTTCTGGGAGGTGGCAGATTTTCAACCAAGGTCTCATTGAAATTACAGCTAGATATGGATGAGTTTTCACTTCCTACACCTTCCACTAGACATCAGCAGTCAGTAGAACTTTGTCTGATGACTCTAATGTGAAGGGGGGTCGATTGACACAGGAAATAGTCACCACAGCCATAAGTGGACCCTGCTTTCACCAGGCGCTTTCATTTACATGACTTAAAGCCAGCCAGCTGACCCTGAGCAGCAGTTACAGTTCTATGTCTCGGTGAGTATTGTGTATTTTTTTGAGTTTCTTTCACTCTAGGCTTCATGTGAGGTAGCTCAATAATGACACATTTTGTGTGTTTTGTAGAAGTTTAATAACAATGTGCAGTGTTTGTGTGTTTTGCATCTTTTTGAAGTAGTACTACGGATTTGTGTGCCCATGAAAACTGTTTTTACCCCGTAACATTTATTTATAATTTGACCTTTATTTAACTAGGCAAGTCAGTAAAGAACAAATTCTTATTTTCAAGGATGGCCTAGGAACAGTGGGTTAACTGCCTGTTCAGGGACAGAATGACAGATTTGTACCTTGTCAGCTCAGGGGTTTGAACTTACAACCTTGCAGTTACTAGTCCAACACTCTAACCACTAGGCTACCCTGTGTAACAGATGTGAAAAGGCTAGCTTAGTTAGCGGTGCGCGCTAAATAGCGTTTCAATCGGTTACATCACTTGCTCTGAGACCTTGAAGTAGTAGTTCCCCTTGCTCTGCAAGGGCCGCAGCTTTTGTGGAGCGATGGGTAACGATGCTTCGAGGGTGACTGTTGTTGATGTGTGCAGAAGGTCCCTGGTTCTCGCCCGGGTATGGGCGAGGGACGGTTTAAAATTATACTGTTACATTGATGCTAGTGTAACAGGGTTATATTGGTGATTCCCTTGACACTTTATTGTTAAGCCAATGGGTTTTTGGTTTGAGTTTGTCTTGCCTTCACCTACTCAACATGGCATCTTATTGGCTGGTTTGCGTAGCTTGCTTACGAGGGGGATGTTCCAGTTAGAATCGTCCCAGTGAACAAGCACCAAACCAGCGGTAAGTTGTTGGTTGCAAAGCACCGTACGTCAAAAGTGATTTTATGCTCTCAAGTGATGATTTATATGTACAATTTATATCAAATAGTTTGTAAATGTTATTCAAACATCACACATAAGATGCAGGGTTTTTGGAGAATATTTGTTGTGCATTTTGTTGTAGAGAATTCACGCCAGTATTAGCTAGCAACTTACTGTGTCTGGTGGGGGGTTCATATATTTTGTACAGTGCGTGAGTGCAGAGTTGGATGGTGAGACGGGCATTGCATGACGTGCAATCTTGTGTCGTTCTTATCAGGTACATTGTTAAAGATATTATATTGTAATTGTATTATTTTGGTAACTGCCCAGTGAACAAGCACCAAACCAGCGTGCGTGAGTGCAGAGTTGGATGGTGAGACGGGCATTGCATGACGTGCAATCTTGTGTCGTTCTTATCAGAATAAAGCTACATGACTGGTGCTACATATTGGAGTTCCGTGTCGATGACTGATGTACACAACGCAAGAAGAGTACTGTTACAGTGGTGCCGTGACCGTTCTTCTGGATCGGATCATCCTTCGCTGGATTTCCATCCCAGAACTTCGCCGTGGTTGCTGTTGAAGAATCAGATAAGACGTTGCTGGTGCAGTTTGGCGATATCACATTTCGCCACAAGATGGCGCCACTAGAACGTTTTATTATTGCAATTGATGATTTCTCTAGCTGAGGCTCTTCACATACAAAGGATAACTTTTGTGTTACTTGTTTATTTGCAATTCTGATGTATATCTGATATAAGTAGGGTGAGTTTTACCAGTGTACTAGATATAGGTTAGATTTTGTCGTGAGGTAAAAAAAAAAAAATATATATATATATATATATATATATATATATATACATACATGTTTTGTTGTTTACATTTTCATTAGGGTGTTGATTTCCCATTGTTAAAATGGAAGGTGTTGGGAGAGGTAGGGGTTTCCTGTCATTTAATCTGTCACCATCTGTGGGTAGGGGTTCAGCCAAAATTCCAGTTAATTCTACACCTATGCCCAAACTGGGGGGTTTTGATGATAGTTTGTCCATGGACACGCCCAAGGATGTGTATGAAAGAGG
Source organism: Oncorhynchus keta (assembly GCF_023373465.1). Lineage (NCBI taxonomy): Eukaryota > Metazoa > Chordata > Actinopteri > Salmoniformes > Salmonidae > Oncorhynchus > Oncorhynchus keta. The sequence goes on along the minus strand of NC_068442.1, from coordinate 35,581,452 downwards.
TTTGCCAAATACAGGGAGTGGGGAGGTCTCCATGGATTTCATAGCAGACATAGTACAGCAGATTGGTCATTCCATTGGGGAGAACATTGCCTCCTGTTTGGAGTCAAAGGCAATTGCTGGACATGTTGGGGACAATGTTATGGGGAGTGTATGCAGCTCGAGGGGTATGGATGTGTCAGGCCTGAACCTGGTATTGAAGTCTGATATCAGGGAACCGGTGTATTTTCGGGGATGGCTCTGAAAAGTGCACAGTGCATGAGTGGGAGGATATGGTAATGGTTTACATGCGTAAGAGGGGCGTGGCTGTGATGGACCAAGCAGTTGAGGTTATGGGCAGGCTTATGGGAAGGGCCCGCGATGTTGTTAAAGTTGGCATACGCAGCAATCCCTCCATTGAATTATCTAAAGGCCCGAGTCCCATCTTTGACATACTGAAACAACATTTTAGTGACACTGTTTTTTCAAGCATGCCCCTTGCTGACTTTTATGCCACATTACCTCTGACTGATGAACAACCATTTGAATATTGGCTCAGACTGAACAGGGCTATGGAGGTTGCTGAAGATTGTCTAAAGAGACAGAAAAAGTGTTGAAGACCCATCTCGTGAGCTCACAGTCATGTTTATCAGACATTGCCCTAATGCTGAACTGTCGCTTATCTTTAAGTGCAAGCCATTACAGCAGTGGACCGCTGCAGATGTTCATGATGAATACAGGAGGGAGCGGAGGTACTCTCACTTATCTAAGGTGACCCCAGCCATCGCAACAATGAAGCAGGAAGTTGGTGCTGTCATGCCGATTACCATGCCTGCTGTGGGGTCCCACATGGAAGTACCCAATACGTTGCCTTACCCAGCCCAGACTATTCAGGGCTCAGCTGAGCCCATGGAACGTATCCTTGCCATGCTGGAGCGTGTGCTGGAGCAGAGGCCACAACAGTCTGACCATAAGTTCCAAAAAGGGAATAGGAGCAAAGTGAAGTCTAATGGGCCATATAACGTGTGCGGGGATGCTGGACATGATACTTACTTTCACTGCAGGGCCAATCACCTCTGCTTTCTTTGTCATGTAGCTGGCCACGCACGCTCTCAGTGCCCCAAGGCCACAGCTCTGAGCACAGCTAGTGGAGTCCCTACAGTAATCACTGCTCAGCTTCTGGAAAACTAGTAGGCCTGCATGTAGAAGGGGAGAGTGTTGGGCCTTTGTAGAGTCCCCATCAGTGAGAGCTGTTGATTTGGAGTCTGTATATAAAAGTGTTTGTGACTAAAATGGAGACTGAGAAGAGTATCATAATGCAGAACACACAGAGACTTTCCCCGTATGATGATTTATTCTATGCCAAGGTGTTAATAGGAGGAGAAGTGGAAGTGAGAGCTATGCTTGACAGTGGGTCCATGGCTTGTACCTTGAGCTCTAGGGTCTTACCTGAACTGTTGCATGCAGGAGTGTTGAAAAGTCCATCATTGAGTCCTACAGAGGTAGTCTTGGTTGGTTGTGGTGGGTTGAAGACGAGGCCTTTGGGAGTATGTGAGCTGGAGATGGAGGTGTATGGATGTAGAGTTGCTGTGCCTACACTGTTGGTTGAAGGCCAGAGTGATGACCTCATCTTGGGCAGCAATCTCCTAAAGCACTTGATTCGCCACCTGAAGACGGATGGAGATCTCTGGAAGAGGATTTATACTCCTGTGTGTGACGGGGGTGAGGAGAGCAAGCTAATCGAGATGATGGCTAATGTGGAGAGATGGAGAGACAGTGAAGTACCTGACAAAGTTGGAACTGTGAGACTAAAAGGGGCTGTGACTCTAGAGCCTATGCAGGAGCACTTAGTCTGGGGCAGACTACGAAACACTCAGAATATATCAGCTGGCAGTGCTGTTGTCATTGAGCCCAGCAGTTCAAGGTCAACACCAAGGTCAATACTGGTAGGGAGGACAGTAGCTCTATTGCGGGGGGATGGGTGGCTCCCTGTTAGAGTGATAAACCCTTCTCAGAAGACAGTGACATTGAGACGAAACGCCACTCTAGCCGATGTCTTTCCTTGCATGGCTCTAGAGGACTTTGACTGTGTGAATGATGGTTCATCAGCAGCTTTACAGCAGCAAGTGCAGAGAACGGCTGATATACTCACTGACTGCCAAGATGACTTGACACTGACTGACGGTTCCAGCCAACTTCACAATACTGACGGACCTGACAGTTCAAGCGAGCCTGCGGTCTTACGTGACTTAGGTTTGACTGATATTGATGTCTCCTCCTGTCAAGCGTCTCCTGCTGGTAAGAAGAAACTCATCCAGCTCATAGCTGAGTACCAGTCTATTTTTCCAGGCACAAGTTGGATTGTGGAAAAGCTTCCGGATGTCTTCACCGCATTCAACTGAGTGATGAGAAACCCTTTCGGATGCCCTACCGACGCCTTTCACCAAATAATTATGAGAAGCTCAAACAAGCATTGAATGAGATGGAAGAACGTGATATCATAAGGAAGTCTAGTAGTGAGTTCGCCTCTCCCCTTGTCCTTGTATGGAAGAAGTCTGGAGACCTGAGACTTTGTACTGATTTTCGTTTTGCTCAATGCTCGCACCATCAAAGACGCCCACCCACTCCCTCACCAGGCTGACGCTGGCTGCGTTAGGTGGAAATGCCTTTTCTCGACAATGGACCTTACCTCTGGCTACTACAATGTGGAAGTGCATGAGGATGACCGGAGATTCACAGCTTTTACGTCCCCATTTGGATTGTACGAATACAATCGAATGCCACAGGGGTTATGTAATAGTCCGGCAACCTTTATGAGGATGATGCTAAACATCTTTGGGGATCAGAACTTTCTTAGCCTGCTGTGTTACCTTGACGATGTCTTGGTCTATGCGCCCACTGAAGATCTGGCTATACAGCGCCTGGAAATGGTTTTTGAGCGTCTCAAGGCTCACAACCTGAAGTTGGCGCCAAAAAAGTGTAACTTTCTGCAGAGGTCTGTGAAGTTTCTGGGGCATATCATTAGTGCGGATGGTGTAGCTACAGACCCTGAGAAGGTGAGGGCCATTACAGGAGTAACAGAAGCTGATCTGATGAAAGATGGCACTGACATTCCATCTCAGAAGAAATTGAGGTCATTCCTTGGGATGGTGGTGTATTATCAACAGTTCATTGAAGGTTGCTCGACCATTGCAAAGCCTCTCTTTGGATTGACTACTGGACACAAGGCTCCACGCTGGAAAAAGAAGCGAAGCTCACCTGTCAGGAAGTTGACGGCTGCCGACTGGACAACAGAATGCAGACAGGCCTTATTCCAGCTAAAGCAAGCCTTGCTGGACCAGGTTTTGTTGGCCCACCCCAACTTCGAAAAACCCTTTCTACTGTCGGTGGATGCATCCAGCAATGGCTTAGGTGCTGTGCTATCTCAGGTGCAAGAACCGGGAGCTACAGCGAGACCTATAGCCTTCGCGAGCAAGTCTCTCAGTTATGCACAGTCAAGGTATCCTGCGCACAGGCTCGAGTTCTTTGCCATGAAATGGGCTATCTGTGACAAGTTCCACCACTGGCTACGGGGACAGCAGTTCATGGTATGGACGGATAATAATCCCTTGACATACATTCTGACCAAAGCAAAGCTTGATGCTTGTGAACAGAGATGGGTCGCTAAGCTGGCACCGTACGAGTTTGACAATAAATACATCCCTGGAAAAATGAATGTTGTTGCAGATGCTTTGAGCAGAGAGCCCTTCGTACGACCCAGTGCACTCCATCGCCTGACAAGGGTCCCGTACGAGACCTTACTAGCTGAAGCCGACGCTGTGCGCACAGACAGAGTGCAAGATGTGTTTCGCTGGTCCAGCCACCCCTTTGACAAAGCCTCTGACTCCAACGAAGTGGTCATTAGCTGTCAGGCTACTGTTGACCCCCATCTGGTGCTTTATCAAGACATGAAGTTGCAGCTGTTCTTCATTCACATAGGTGCTGGGTGGGTGAAGTGGGCTCACATGCACTGCTGTTGCCACAGCTCCCACAGGCTGTTATGCCATCAGAGCAGACCAATGTCGATGTTCTGCCACACGACCTACTGATGAGTAAGCAGCGTGATGACAACGTGATCAGCAAAGTCATCTTCTTTGTTGAGAGGGGAGAAGACCATCCCGGAGAGAGCGTGCCCATGAGAGTGTTGAGGTTTTGGGTCTTCTCAGAAGTTGGGACAAGTTGACCATGAAGATGGGTGTACTGTATCGTGTTTCAAAGAATGTGGTTACAAAGAGGAAAATGTATCTGTATGTGGTTCCAGCCTCCATGAAAGCAATGGTGTTGAAGGGTGTCCATGATGAAGCTGGCCACCAGGGCCAACAGAGAACAGTCTACCTGACAAGACAGAGGTTCTTTCTGGCATGGCCTGGAGAGGGAGGTAAAAGCCTATGTGAAGTGCTGCAGGAGATGCGTGGTGAGCAAGACTCCTGATCCGGAAGCAAGAGCTCCTCTTGAGAGCATAATAACAACTGAGCCTCTTGAACTAGTGTGCATAGACTTCTGGTCTGCAGAAGATTCTTCAAACAAATCCTTGGATGTGCTCGTTGTTACTGACCACTTTACCAAATTAGCTCATGCCTTCTTGTGTCCGAACCAGTCTGCTAAGTCAGTAGCTCATCAGTTGTGGAACAACTATTTCTGTGTCTACGGGATGCCTCGCCGTATACACTCAGACCAGGGAGCCAACTTTGAGAGCGCTTTAATAGCCGAACTGTTGAGTGTTGCAGGCGTTCAGAAGTCTCACACCACGCCGTACCATCCGATGGGGAACGGGTCCTGCGAAAGGATGAATAGGACTTTGGGAAACATGATCCGGGCCCTGCCAATGAGAGCTAAGCACAGATGGCCTCAGGCGCTGAAGTCCCTTACGTTTGCATACAATTGTACAATCCACGAGACCACAGGCTTTGCCCCTTTCCTGCTAATGTTTGGGAGGACGCCAAGACTGCCTGTTGACATAGTCTTTGGCTCGGTCATAGAGAACCCAGAAGTTGTCGACTATGACCAGTTTGTTCAGTCTTTGAGGAGAGATCTGAAAGAAGCCATGAATGCAGCACAGGCATCTGCAGCGAAGCAGTTGAAGAGGCATGCTGACCTTTATGACAGAAGAGTCAGAGGAGCACCAGTGGAGATTGGGGATCGAGTATTGCTGGCTAACAAGGGGAGCGGGAAAGCGGAAGCTCGCTGACCGTTGGGAGGATACTGTCTACCTTGTCACTGGATTGAATGCTGACAGTCACACTTTTAAGATTCAGAACAGCTCCACTGGACGGGAGAAGACGGTACATCGCAAATCTGATAATGCCAGTCAACTTTCTTCCTCTTCCCCATGCTGCTGTTGAGGAGGGAACAGACATGTCTGGATTAACAGAGTCTGAGGACATGAATGACAGCCTAGTGGTCTCAGCTGCCATGGACACTGCAGTGGATGATGGTGCTGAGTACAGAACCAGAGTGTGGGTGTCAGAGTTGTCTTCTGAAGGAACAGGTGACACAAGCCTGGAGGGTGATGTGCGATCCTTGGATGCTCAGGATATTCCACCTTTGGTTTCCGTGGATGATATACTGCAGCTGGAAGGTCTGCCTCGATCAGAGAGTCTTCAAGAATCTGACCGAGACTGTAACAGTGTAGTGAGTGAGCTAATTGACCAGTCTGCTTACGATATCCGTACTGACCTACCAAACGCGACCATTCCTTACCTGATCAGTTAAGTACTGACTGTGTTGATGGACACACTATTGCAACAGTGCACAACACTGTTACCCCTTATGCAGTTGAAGGTAGTCAGGTCATATTAGGTCAAGGGCAGGAAGGCTATTTAAACCAGTGTCAAGACTGATTGAGATTATGAATCAGCAGAAAGTTAGCTCTTGAAGGTAAAATATGTGAATAGAGGGTCAATGGTATTGACATCTTTTTATTTGTTTTGCTTTTACATCATTGTGACCATAATTAGAGGTTGCAGGATGGTAATGTGACATGATAAAGTCTCTTATGGTGGTTTATTTTATTACTTGGATGTTTGAAAGTCACCAGTGTACTTAACATGTGACAGGGCATGTTTACCTATGAGGGCTAAGGGGTTTGATCAACCGCTTTTCACTCTAATTCTCAAGGAGAATAGTCTAAGGACTGGAATATTTAGTGACTGATTTAAAGCAGGGTCTGCATCCTTGATATACACAGCGTTACCTTTTAGTTCTCTATTAGGTAGTACATTTTTTTTTCTCTGGATTATTCTGTACATATGTTGAGTGTCTCTGTATCTGGTATGTTTGCACAGTGCCGTTTTGTATTTTGTTATTTTCTTTGCAAGTGGAATTCAGTAGGGGGGAGTGTAACAGGGTTATATTGGTGATTCCCCTTGCCACTTTATTGTTAAGCCAATGGGTTTTTGGTTTGAGTTTGTCTTGCCTTCACCTACTCAACATGGCATCTTATTGGCTGGTTTGCGTAGCTTGCTTACGAGGGGGGATGTTCCAGTTAGAATCGTCCCAGTGAACAAGCACCAAACCAGCGGTAAGTTGTTGGTTGCAAAGCACCGTACGTCAAAAGTGATTTTATGCTCTCAAGTGATTATTTAAATGTACAATTTATATCAAATAGTTTGTAAATGTTATTCAAACATCACACATAAGATGCAGGGGTTTTTGGAGAATATTTGTTGTGCATTTTATTGTAGAGAATTCACGCCAGTATTAGCTAGCAACTTACTGTGTCTGGTGGGGGGGGTTCATATATTTTGTACAGTGCGTGAGTGCAGAGTTGGATGGTGAGACGGCATTGCATGACGGCAATCTTGTGTCGCTCTTATCAGGTACATTGTTAAAGATATTATATTGTAATTGTATTATTTGGTAACTGCCCAGTGAACAAGCACCAAACCAGCGTGCGTGAGTGCAGAGTTGGATGGTGAGACGGGCATTGCATGACGTGGCAATCTTGTGTCGCTCTTATCAGAATAAAGCTACAGGATTGGTGCTACATATTGGAGTTCCGCGGTCGATGACTGATGTACAACGCCAGAAGAGTACTG
>NC_068442.1:35551271-35574300 GCF_023373465.1 Oncorhynchus keta | reverse complement strand
TCCTTTGGATACATTTACATTTACATTTAAGTCATTTAGCAGACGCTCTTATCCAGAGCGACTTACAAATTGGTGCATACACCTTATGACATCCAGTGGAACAGCCACTTACAACAGTGCATCTAAATCTTTTTAGGGGGGTGAGAAGGATTACTTACCCTATCCTAGGTATTCCTTGAAGAGGTGGGGTTTCAGGTGTCTCCGGAAGGTGGTGATTGACTCCGCTGTCCTGGCGTCGTGAGGGAGTTTGTTCCACCATTGGGGGGCCAGAGCAGCGAACAGTTTTGACTGGGCTGAGCGGGAACTGTACTTCCTCAGTGGTAGGGAGGCGAGCAGGCCAGAGGTGGATGAACGCAGTGCCCTTGTTTGGGTGTAGGGCCTGATCAGAGCCTGGAGGTACTGAGGTGCCGTTCCCCTCACAGCTCCGTAGGCAAGCAGCATGGTCTTGTAGCGGATGCGAGCTTCAACTGGAAGCCAGTGGAGAGAGCGGAGGAGCGGGGTGACGTGAGAGAACTTGGGAAGGTTGAACACCAGACGGGCTGCGGCGTTCTGGATGAGTTGTAGGGGTTTAATGGCACAGGCAGGGAGCCCAGCCAACAGCGAGTTGCAGTAATCAAGACGGGAGATGACAAGTGCTTGGATTAGGACCTGCACCGCTTCCTGTGTGAGGCAGGGTCGTACTCTGCGGATGTTGTAGAGCATGAACCTACAGGAACGGGACACCGCCTTGATGTTAGTTGAGAACGACAGGGTGTTGTCCAGGATCACGCCAAGGTTCTTAGCGCTCTGGGAGGAGGACACAATGGAGTTGTCAACCGTGATGGCGAGATCATGGAACGGGCAGTCCTTCCCCGGAGGAAGAGGAGCTCCGTCTTGCTGAGGTTCAGCTTGAGGTGGTGGTCCGTCATCCACACTGATATGTCTGCCAGACATGCAGAGATGCGATTCGCCACCTGGTCATCAGAAGGGGGAAAGGAGAAGATTAATTGTGTGTCGTCTGCATAGCAATGATAGGAGAGACCATGTGAGGTTATGACAGAGCCAAGTGACTTGGTGTATAGCGAGAATAAGAGAGGGCCTAGAACAGAGCCCTGGGGGACACCAGTGGTGAGAGCGCGTGGTGAGGGAGACAGATTCTCGCCACGCCACCTGGTAGGGAGCGACCTGTCAGGTAGGACGCAATCCAAGCGTGGGCCGCGCCGGAGATGCCCAACTCGGAGAGGGTGGAGAGGAGGATCTGATGGTTCACAGTATCGAAGGCAGCCGATAGGTCTAGAAGGATGAGAGAGCAGAGGAGAGAGAGTTAGCTTTAGCAGTGCGGAGCGCCTCCATGATACAGAGAAGAGCAGTCTCAGTTGAATGACTAGTCTTGAAACCTGACTGATTTGGATCAAGAAGGTCATTCTGAGAGAGATAGCGGTAGAGCTGGCCAAGGACGGCACGCTCAAGAGTTTTGGAGAGAAAAGAGAAAGGGATACTGGTCTGTAGTTGTTGACATCGGAGGGATCGAGTGTAGGTTTTTCAGAAGGGTGCAACTCTCGCTCTCTTGAAGACGGGAGGGACGTAGCCAGCGGTCAGGGATGAGTTGATGAGCGAGGTGAGGTAAGGGAGAAGGTCTCCGGAAATGGTCTGGAAAAGAGGAGGGGATAGGGTCAAGCGGGCAGGTTGTTGGGCGGCCGGCCGTCACAAGACGCGAGATTTCATCTGGAGAGAGGGGGAGAAAGAGGTCAGAGCATAGGGTAGGGCAGTGTGAGCAGAACCAGCGGTGTCGTTTGACTTAGCAAACGAGGATCGGATGTCGTCGACCTTCTTTTCAAAATGGTTGATGAAGTCATCTGCAGAGAGGGGAGGAGGGGGAGGGAGGATTCAGGAGGGAGGAGAAGGTGGCAAAGAGCTTCCCTAGGGTTAGAGGCAGATGCTTGGAATTTAGAATGGTAGAAAGTGGCTTTAGCAGCAGAGACAGAGGAGGAAAATGTAGAGAGGAGGGAGTGAAAGGATGCCAGGTCCGCAGGGAGGCGAGTTTTCCTCCATTTCCGCTCGGCTGCCCGGAGCCCTGTTCTGTGAGCTTGCAATGAGTCGTCGAGCCACGGAGCGGGAGGGGGAGGACCGAGCCGGCCTGGAGGATAGGGGACATAGAGAGTCAAAGGATGCAGAAAGGGAGGAGAGGAGGGTTGAGGAGGCAGAATCAGGAGATAGGTTGGAGAAAGTTTGAGCAGAGGGAAGAGATGATAGGATGGAAGAGGAGAGAGTAGCGGGAGAGAGCGAAGGTTGGGACGGCGCGATACCATCCGAGTAGGGGCAGTGTGGGAAGTGTTGGATGAGAGCGAGAGGGAAAGGATACAAGGTAGTGGTCGGAGACTTGGAGGAGCAATGAGGTTAGTGGAAGAACAGCATCTAGTAAAGATGAGGTCAAGCGTATTGCCTGCCTTGTGAGTAGGGGAAGGTGAGAGGGTGAGGTCAAAAGAGGAGAGGAGTGGAAAGAAGGAGGCAGAGAGGAATGAGTCAAAGGTAGACGTGGGGAGGTTAAAGTCGCCCAGAACTTTGAGAGGTGAGCCGTCCTCAGGAAAGGAGCTTATCAAGGCATCAAGCTCATTGATGAACTCTCCGAGGAACCTGGAGGGCGATAAATGATAAGGATGTTAAGCTTGAAAGGGCTGGTAACTGTGACAGCATGGAATTCAAAGGAGCGATAGACAGATGGGTAAGGGGAGAAAGAGAGAAAGACCACTTGGGAGAGATGAGGATCCGGTGCCACCACCCCGCTGACCAGAAGCTCTCGGGGTGTGCGAGAACACGTGGGCGGACGAGGAGAGAGCAGTAGGAGTAGCAGTGTTATCTGTGGTGATCCATGTTTCCGTCAGTGCCAAGAAGTCAAGGGACTGGAGGGAGGCATAGGCTGAGATGAACTCTGCCTTGTTGGCCGCAGATCGGCAGTTCCAGAGGCTACCGGAGACCTGGAACTCCACGTGGGTCGTACGCGCTGGGACCACCAGATTAGGGTGGCCGCGGCCACGCGGTGTGGAGCGTTTGTATGGTCTGTGCAGAGAGGAGAGAACAGGGATAGACAGACACATAGTTGACAGGCTACAGAAAAGGCTACGCTAATGCAAGGAGATTGGAATGACAAGTGGACTACACGTCTCGAATGTTCAGAAAGTTAAGCTTACGTAGCAAGAATCTTATTGACTAAAATGATTAAAATGATACAGTACTGCTGAAGTAGGCTAGCTGGCAGTAGCTGCGTTGTTGACACTACACTAATCAAGTCGTTCCGTTGAGTATAATAGTTTCTACAGTGCTACTATTCGGGGGCTAGCTGGCTAGCTAGCGGTGTTGTTTACGTTACGTTGCGTTAAAAGAACGACAATAGCTGGCTAGCTAACCTAGGAAATCGCTCTAGACTACACAATTATCTTTGAAACAAAGACGGCTATGTAGCTAGCTATGTAGCTAGCTACGATCAAACAAATCAAACCGTTGTACTGTAATGAAATGAAATGAAAATGTGATACTACCTGACCGGGTTGTTGAATTCGAATCAGTAGACGTGTGTGTGGTGACGTTGGCTAGCTGTTAGCTGTTAGCTGTTGGCTAGCTAGCAGAGTCTCCTACGTTAAGGACGACAAATAGCTGGCTAGCGAACCTCAGTGAATTAAGATAATCACTCCAAGACTACACACACTAAACTACACAATTATCTTGAAACAAAGACAGCTATGTAGCTAGCTAACACTAAACTAATCAAGTCGTTCAGTTGAGTGAATAGCACTACAGTGATGCTAATCTGTGTGCGTTAGCTAGCGTTTGCTAGCTCCTGGGCGAATAGCAGTGAAGGCTACGTTAGGGCGACGAAATACGATAATTATGCAATTATCTCTGATACAAGGACGGCTATGTAGCTAGCTAAGAGGAATTGCTAAGATTAGACAAATCAACCGTTGTACTATAATGAAATGTAATGAAAAAGTTATACAACCTGCAGAGCGAAGTGCGAATGCGACCGCTCGCTCCAACCCGGAAGTGACATGGATACCTGTTTGAGGTACCTGTTTGGGGTAACTGTTTGGGTTTGTTTGGGGCACTTTGGTTGTTTGGGGCATTTTGGGGTTGTTCGGAGTACTTTGTTGTACTTTGGAATTATTTGTTTACGTTGGGGTACTTTGGGGTATCTGTTTGTGGTTGTTTGGTCTACTTTGGGGTACTTTAGGTTTTCTGTTTAGGGTACTTTGCGATACCTGTTCTGGGTTGTTTGGTGTTGTTTGGGGTGAGTAGTAAGACCCTTGGCTAATGGTAATGGTACACAAGCCTAACACCCAGGCGCATTACAGTATCACACAGAGAAAAAAATTAAAAAGTGACCTCCCTTTAGATAGCTTTAGAACACACTGTCATGCTAAATGAGATTATGTTAGATAATGAACAATCTCTGAAATGAGCCTGAGCTCATTTGGACTGGAACATATTTAATTAATAAAATGGAAAATGAAAGCTGCATTGATTATAAATGGACAACCCTGATTTGTACTAATTAGACCTGATTTGCATATACAGGAAAAGATTACAGAGATTGGTTTTGATTGCTCAAGGCTTGCTTTGTACTTCTGCGTGTGCAGGCGAGGCATCCTCTCTCTGCCAATACTGTGTTTGTCTCAGTAGTTGCCATTTGATCAGTTATTTCTTCAATTTAAAGTTTTTGTAACTTTCACTCACAGCTTGTTGCTGCCTCCTCACCTCAGGTGGTGCACAACATACCAGCTGGATGTTTTGAGGTTTGTTGCTGCACCTGACAGCTATTTTGAGATCATTTCTAGGGTGTTGAAACTATGAAGAACTGGTCAATAGAGGTTTGGTTATAACTAAACCAAGGCTTTTTCCTGCATAGGAAACCACCGAAGCCACTTTTTGAGCCAGGAACAACCCTGTAAACCAGTGAGAGGAAAATGACCAGCCTTTGAGTTCTCCTTTCAACTGCAATCTTCCCTATTAGGGTATGTTTGATCTGTTCTTGTGGACCCAAGTGATGGGACATCATGGATGGAGTGGTTTGATCAAAAAGTCCTTGTGAGAATAGGGACAGACAGAGCTTTGAATCACAACAAATTGGAACTAATGGAAAACTCAGACACTTTATCCAGACACGCATTTCACTGTGTTTTATTATAGGAAAGATTGACTTCATCTCAGTAACAACAAGTTCACGCCAGAACACATGTGGTACATTTCCCCTTTATTTTGGTTTAACCTCTACGGGATCGGGCCTTTCTCTTGCATTTCAAAGATGATGATACAAAAGTATTTTACCTGATCTAATGTGTTATATTCTCCTACATTAATTTCACATTTTCACAAACTTCAAAGTGTTTCAAATGGTATCAAGAATATGCATAACCTCGCTTCAGGTCCTGAGCTACAGGCAGTTAGATTTGGGTATGTCATTTTAGGCTAAAATGTAAAAATAAAGTGTCCGATTTCTTTTAAAAAGCAAGTGTTCCATGGCCAGATGTATTACTTGGTTGGACAGTCACCCAAAGGGAATAAAGTGTGGCACTTAATCACCAAGTTGCTCAGTGAGAAAGCCTTTGATGGAGACTCCAGCACCACTTACACCCCATGGGAGATGAAGGATGCCCCTGTCCAAGTGGGTGAGTGGCAGAGTGGGGAGATTGATCATCAACCACCATTAGTCAGTATATAGTGGAAAGGAAAGGAAAGGAAAGGAAAGGAAGGGGGGTTGGTGTGAAGTAGGTTAGCAACCAGACATTTAATGTCAACTTGTTACCTTCACACTTCCACAAACAAGCCATTTATCTTACATGTTCAGTCTAATGTACAGTCAATTCATAGCAATTCATCTCAATAAAAGTTTAATAATAGTGCTGCTTGTGGTCCAGTGCATTATAATGTAAGGATAAGTGATCATGGTGAAAGAGAGGCTAATGTTAACCGAAGTGAGGGGCTTGTACAGTGAATGTGTTTATTAAATGTTAAAAGTGGTTATTTTCTGAACGTTTTTGTTGCCTACACTACATGATGAAAACATACTGGCAATATATCATGAAATAAAGCATACTTTAAAGTGGTCCAGGCTTTATATTCAGACTGCCATATGCAGATTTATTCTAAAAGCACAGCCATTGTCTTGAATTATACCAGAGAGAAAGTATTCTGCAGATTAACACAGTACAGTACACCCATTGGAAAACATACAAGAACGGGTGCACGTACACACACAAAACACACACATTTCAGGGTATTGTAGATGTTGTCAGCAGGTGGTACGTTTGCTCAGATAGCCAGGAAGCAGAAAGGGATAGAGAGACAAAGAAACACATTTCCAACCTGCTCTCTGTATGACCGTTTGGCTGATGATACCTGTGTGCCAGAGACATGTCCATATCTAAGGGAAAACACACAACACACACAGTCTCTCTACCCACCGCTGAGAATATAGATAACTTGCCTTGGCTTGGCTTGTGGGACTGGCAAGGAGAACTGTTGATGAATCTGATCACTCGATGCCTTTCAGAACATGCCTACACCTCTCCATGCTTTACACTTTACATGTGCCAAGAGCAAGCTTTATTAGGCTTTGAATAGAGACGATGAATGGAAATGGGGTCAAGATGACTGTAATTATGGAGAGGAATGTGTGAAAGCCTAGCGTGTTAGCCTGTTTGAGTGGCTCTCCAGTTACGAGTTCATTCTAGTGTTGCTGCTTGTTTGATTAATTTGTGCTGTTGCACCATAAGGAGAAATTAGAGTTGAGGAGCATAGTTTTGACTTGTTGAGGAATGTGATGAACTCACAATGGATAGGCTACACACATACTACCTCAAATAAAAGTATGTATGAAAGAGAGACCGCAAACACATTTTCTTCTTGAATCAAAATATAAAATATAAATTTTTCCAGTTTTAAGCAGGCAGTTCTTGCAGGGAATTGAGCCCATGCTTCTGGCTGTTGTGATATGTACTCAAATCTGATCTTCTGGACAGTTCCATAAGATGCCTGCATCCCCACGCAGTCACTTTTGCAAGTTTAATCTATTTCATTTTCAAAAGACAAATTAATCTTTCGCTTTCTGATTTTTTTTTCTCCATTCCATTTATATAATTGCACTCTCTGCATTGTTATGCATTTGGCTATACTCTCTGCATTGTTATGCATTTGTCTATACTCTGCATTGTTATGCATTTAGCTATACTCTCTGCATTGTTATGCATTTGGCTATACTCTCTGCATTGTTATGCATTTGGCTATACTCTCTGCATTGTTATGCATTTGTCTATACTCTCTGCATTGTTATGCATTTGTCTATACTCTCTGCATTGTTATGCATTTGGCTATACTCTCTGCATTGTTGTGCATTTGGCTATACTCTCTGCATTGTTATGCATTTGGCTATACTCTCTGCATTGTTATGCATTTGGCTATACTCTCTGCATTGTTATGCATTTGGCTATACTCTCTGCATTGTTGTGCATTTGGCTATACTCTCTGCATTGTTGTGCATTTGGCTATACTCTCTGCATTGTTATGCATTTGGCTATACTCTCTGCATTGTTATGCATTTGTCTATACTCTCTGCATTGTAATGCATTTGTCTATACTCTCTGCATTGTTATGCATTTGTCTATACTCTCTGCATTGTTATGCATTTGTCTATACTCTCTGCATTGTTATGCATTTGGCTATACTCTCTGCATTGTTATGCATTTGGCTATACTCTCTGCATTGTTATGCATTTGTCTATACTCTCTGCATTGTTGTGCATTTGTCTATACTCTCTGCATTGTTATGCATTTGTCTATACTCTCTGCATTGTTATGCATTTGGCTATACTCTCTGCATTGTTATGCATTTGGCTATACTCTCTGCATTGTTATGCATTTGTCTATACTCTCTGCATTGTTGTGCATTTGGCTATACTCTGCATTGTTATGCATTTGTCTATACTCTCTGCATTGTTATGCATTTGGCTATACTCTCTGCATTGTTATGCATTTGGCTATACTCTCTGCATTGTTATGCATTTGTCTATACTCTATGCATTGTTGTGCATTTGGCTATACTCTCTGCATTGTTATGCATTTGGCTATACTCTCTGCATTGTTATGCATTTGTCTATACTCTCTGCATTGTTGATCATTTGGCTATACTCTCTGCATTGTTATGCATTTGTCTATACTCTGCATTGTTATGCATTTGGCTATACTCTCTGCATTGTTATGCATTTGTCTATACTCTCTGCATTGTTATGCATTTGTCTATACTCTCTGCATTGTTATGCATTTGGCTATACTCTCTGCATTGTTATGCATTTGTCTATACTCTCTGCATTGTTATGAATTTGGCTATACTCTCTGCATTGTTATGCATTTGTCTATCTACTCTCTGCATTGTTATGCATTTGTCTATACTCTCTGCATTGTTATGCATTTGGCTATACTCTCTGCATTGTTATGCATTTGGCTATACTCTCTGCATTGTTATGCATTTGGCTATACTCTCTGCATTGTTATGCATTTGGCTATACTCTCTGCATTGTTGTGCATTTGGCTATACTCTCTGCATTGTTATGCATTTTGCTATACTCTCTGCATTGTTATACATTTGGCTATACTCTCTGCATTGTTATGCATTTGTCTATACTCTCTGCATTGTTATGCATTTGGCTATACTCTCTGCATTGTTATGCATTTGGCTATACTCTCTGCATTGTTATGCATTTGTCTATACTCTCTCTGCATTGTTGTGCATTTGGCTGTACTCTCTGCATTGTTATGCATTTGTCTATACTCTCTGCATTGTTATGCATTTGGCTATACTCTCTGCATTGTTATGCATTTGTCTATACTCTCTGCATTGTTATGCATTTGGCTATACTCTCTGCATTGTTATGCATTTGTCTATACTCTCTGCATTGTTATGCATTTGGCTATACTCTCTGCATTGTTATGCATTTGGCTATACTCTCTGCATTGTTATGCATTTGTCTATACTCTCTGCATTGTTATGCATTTGGCTATACTCTCTGCATTGTTATGCATTTGTTATGCTTTGGCTATACTCTCTGCATTGTTATGCATTTGGCTATACTCTCTGCATTGTTATGCATTTGGTTATGCATATACTCTCTGCATTGTTATGCATTTGTCTATACTCTCTGCATTGTTATGCATTTGGCTATACTCTCTGCATTGTTATGCATTTGTCTATACTGCATTGTTATGCATTTGTCTATACTCTCTGCATTGTTATGCATTTAGCTATACTCTCTGCATTGTTATGCATTTGGCTATACTCTCTGCATTGTTATGCATTTGTCTATACTCTCTGCATTGTTATGCATTTGGCTATACTCTCTGCATTGTTATGCATTTGTCTATACTCTCTGCATTGTTATGCATTTGTCTATACTCTCTGCATTGTTATGCATTTGTCTATACTCTCTGCATTGTTATGCATTTGTCTATACTCTCTGCATTGTTATGCATTTGGCTATACTCTCTGCATTGTTATGCATTTGGCTATACTCTCTGCATTGTTATGCATTTGGCTATACTCTCTGCATTGTTATGCATTTGGCTATACTCTCTGCATTGTTATGCATTTGGCTATACTCTCTGCATTGTTGTGCATTTGGCTATACTCTCTGCATTGTTATGCATTTGGCTATACTCTCTGCATTGTTATGCATTTGTCTATACTCTCTGCATTGTTATGCATTTGTCTATACTCTCTGCATTGTTATGCATTTGGCTATACTCTCTGCATTGTTATGCATTTGTCTATACTCTCTGCATTGTTATGCATTTGGCTATACTCTCTGCATTGTTGTGCATTTGTCTATACTCTCTGCATTGTTATGCATTTGCATTTGTCTATACTCTCTGCATTGTTATGCATTTGCATCTATACTCTCTGCATTGTTATGCATTTGTCTATACTCTCTGCATTGTTATGCATTTGGCTTGTTATGCATACTCTCTGCATTGTTATGCATTTGTCTATACTCTCTGCATTGTTATGCATTTGGCTATACTCTCTGCATTGTTATGCATTTGGCTATACTCTCTGCATTGTTATGCATTTGTCTATACTCTGCATTGTTATGCATTTGGTTATACTTTGGCTGCATTGTTATGCATTTGGCTATACTCTCTGCATTGTTATGCATTTGTCTATACTCTCTGCATTGTTATTTGCATTTGGCTATACTCTCTGCATTGTTATGCATTTGTCTATACTCTCTGCATTGTTATGCATTTGTCTATACTCTCTGCATTGTTATGCATTTGGCTATACTCTGCATTGTTATGCATTTGGCTATACTCTCTGCATTGTTATGCATTTGTCTATACTCTCTGCATTGTTATGCATTTGGCTATACTCTCTGCATTGTTATGCATTTGTCTATACTCTCTGCATTGTTATGCATTTGTCTATACTCTCTGCATTGTTATGCATTTGTCTATACTCTCTGCATTGTTATGCATTTGGTTATGCATTTGTCTATACTCTCTGCATTGTTATGCATTTGGCTATACTCTCTGCATTGTTATGCATTTGGCTATACTCTCTGCATTGTTATGCATTTGTCTATACTCTCTGCATTGTTATGCATTTGTCTATACTCTCTGCATTGTTATGCATTTGTCTATACTCTCTGCATTGTTATGCATTTGTCTATACTCTCTGCATTGTTATGCATTTGGCTATACTCTCTGCATTGTTATGCATTTGGCTATTTGCATTGTTATGCTTTGTCTATACTCTCTGCATTGTTATGCATTTGTCTATACTCTCTGCATTGTTATGCATTTGTCTATACTCTCTGCATTGTTATGCATTTGTCTATACTCTGCATTGTTATGCATTTGTCTATACTCTCTGCATTGTTATGCATTTGGCTATACTATCTGCATTGTTATGCATTTGGCTATACTCTCTGCATTGTTATGCATTTGTCTATACTCTCTGCATTGTTATGCATTTGGCTATACTCTCTGCATTGTTATGCATTTGTCTATACTCTCTGCATTGTTATGCATTTGGCTATACTCTCTGCATTGTTATGCATTTGTCTATACTCTCTGCATTGTTATGCATTTGTTATGCTTTACTCTGCATTGTTATGCATTTGTCTATACTCTCTGCATTGTTATGCATTTGGCTATACTCTCTGCATTGTTATGCATTTGGCTATACTCTCTGCATTGTTATGCATTTGGCTATACTCTCTGCATTGTTATGCATTTGGCTATACTCTCTGCATTGTTATGCATTTGTCTATACTCTGCATTGTTATGCATTTGTCTATACTCTCTGCATTGTTATGCATTTGTCTATACTCTGCATTGTTATGCATTTGTCTATACTCTCTGCATTGTTATGCATTTGTCTATACTCTCTGCATTGTTATGCATTTGTCTATACTCTCTGCATTGTTATGCATTGTTATGCATTTGTCTATACTCTCTTGTTATGCATTTGTTATGCATTTTATGCATTTGTCTATACTCTCTGCATTGTTATGCATTTGGCTATACTCTCTGCATTGTTATGCATTTGTCTATACTCTCTGCATTGTTATGCATTTGGCTATACTCTCTGCATTGTTATGCATTTGGCTATACTCTCTGCATTGTTATGCATTTGTCTATACTCTCTGCATTGTTATGCATTTGGCTATACTCTTGTTATGCTTTGCATACTGTTATGCATTTGTCTATACTCTCTGCATTGTTATGCATTTGTCTATACTCTCTGCATTGTTATGCATTTGTCTATACTCTCTGCATTGTTATGCATTTGTCTATACTCTCTGCATTGTTATGCATTTGTCTATACTCTCTGCATTGTTATGCATTTGTCTATACTCTCTGCATTGTTATGCATTTGTCTATACTCTCTGCATTGTTATGCATTTGTCTATACTCTCTGCATTGTTATGCATTTGTCTATACTCTCTGCATTGTTATGCATTTGTCTATACTCTCTGCATTGTTATGCATTTGGCTATACTCTCTGCATTGTTATGCATTTGTCTATACTCTCTGCATTGTTATGCATTTGGCTATACTCTCTGCATTGTTATGCATTTGGCTATACTCTCTTGCATTGTTATGCATTTGTCTATACTCTCTGCATTGTTATGCATTTGTCTATACTCTCTGCATTGTTATGCATTTGTCTATACTCTCTGCATTGTTATGCATTTGGCTATACTCTCTGCATTGTTATGCATTTGTCTATACTCTCTGCATTGTTATGCATTTGTCTATACTCTCTGCATTGTTATGCATTTGGCTATACTCTCTGCATTGTTATGCATTTGTCTATACTCTCTGCATTGTTATGCATTTGTCTATACTCTCTGCATTGTTGTGCATTTTTCTATACTCTCTGCATTGTTATGCATTTGGCTATACTCTCTGCATTGTTATGCATTTGTCTATACTCTCTGCATTGTTATGCATTTGTCTATACTCTCTGCATTGTTGTGCATTTGTCTATACTCTCTGCATTGTTATGCATTTGGCTATACTCTCTGCATTGTTATGCATTTGTCTATACTCTCTGCATTGTTATGCATTTGTCTATACTCTCTGCATTGTTATGCATTTGTTATACTCTCTGCATTGTTATGCATTTGTCTATACTCTCTGCATTGTTATGCATTTGTCTATACTCTCTGCATTGTTATGCATTTGTCTATACTCTCTGCATTGTTATGCATTTGGCTATACTCTCTGCATTGTTATGCATTTGGCTATACTCTCTCTGCATTGTTATGCATTTGGCTATACTCTCTGCATTGTTATGCATTTGGCTATAGTCTCTGCATTGTTATGCATTTGGCTATACTCTCTGCATTGTTATGCATTTAGTTATACTCTCTTAACGTATCATTGTTGTCAACACAGGACCGCCTGCAGACAAATTATGTCTCGTTAAATTAAGGCGAAAGTATGAGATTTCTGCTATCGCTCATTTTGTTTCACAAAAACAAATCACTTACTTAAACCTGATTGCTCAGGCTCACAATACTTCAATTAAATATATAAATGAAATGAAGCATAAAGAAGGTGTACACTTTACAGACCTAGCAGAAACTCATTACTGAATGATCAGTGCAGGAGTCAGAGGAATTTGTCTCTTCCGTGGTTGTCTTTGGTAGAGTGGCAGCGTTGGTCACATTAGCCAGGCTAGATTAATATTTGATATGCCTTTGAAAGGATATCCATCTTCTCACTTTTTCAAAATAACATTTTTCACAGGACTTGCTGTCTAGATGCTGCCCTATAGACTTGTGTACGGAATGTATTAGATGCTTCAGAAATTGTATTACCTTTTTCAAAACAAGGGGGACCTGTATAGGACAGACACAGATTTTAAGTAAACCTTAGCAATACATTTTTGTTTAGATGTGGATTTATGATCTGTAGAGAGCCCTGTTCTGATTGGACATGACATTAAATAACGTGGAAGAAGTGGTGGCTAGAGGATTTACTGATTTAATGTAGATAGTGTAACTAATACCTTCAGAGTGGAAACTATAGTGGCAGACTAACAGTCATTGTGTAACCCTCTCTCTCCCTCCCCATTCTACCCTTTCCCTCCACCTCTCCAGATAAATGTCCATGTGAGGTGCTGACAGCGCGGGTCCACCCTGGGGAAAGTAACGCCAGCTGGGTGATGAAGGGAACCCTGGAGTTCCTATTAGCAGTGACAAGGTGGCCGAGAGCCTGAGGGAGGCCTACATCTTTAAGATTGTCCCCATGCTCATTCCCGGCAGGGTCACCCTGACACCCCTGTTAACCCAGACTTGGTCATTCAGCTAGGCAGTCCAGGAAGCTAACCTGTACGTCCAGGTTACTGCAGGGTCATCTTACTGACACAGAGAGTATGCAATGTCAAATTAGTCTATGGTATCTTCATACTGTCAATAGAGGAAGCTTAATTAATGTGTAGGTAGTTTGAGCCACAGGGCTGGAGTCCATTTAACTCAAAATTCGGAATTTAATTCTGCAGTTTGGCACATCGCCATGATATGGTTTTGAAGTGTAACTCTCCTATTTGATCCCATTCAGTAGTACACCAGTACTTAACAACAGTGGTGGAAAAAGTACCCAATTGTGATACTTGAGTAAAAGTACAGATTCCTTAATAGAAAGTTACTCAAGTGAATGTTAGTCACCAGTAAAAGTCTACTTGAGTAAAAGTTTTTTAAAGTATTTGTTTCTAAATATACTTAACTATCAAAAGTAAATGTAATTGCTAAAACATACTTAAGTATCAAAAGTGAAAGTATAAATCATTTCAAATTCCTTATATTAAGCAAAGCAGACGGCACCATTTTCAGATATCTAGGGCACACTCCAACACTCAGACATCATTCACAAATTATGCATTTGTGTTTAGTGACTCCGCCAGATCAGAGGCACTAGGGATGTCCACGTGTTCTTTTGATATGTGCATGAATTTGAAAATGTCTGTCCTGCTAAGCATTCAAAATGTAATAGTACTTTTGGGTGTCAGTGAAAATGTATGGATTAAAAAGTACATTATTCTCTTTAGGAATGTTGTGAAGTAAAAGTAGTCAAAAAAATAAATAGTAAAGTACAGATACCTCCAAAAACTACTTAAGCAGTACTTATAAGTATTTTTACTTATATATTTTTACACTGCTAACAAAAGCTCCAACATCATATTGATAGTATTATTCATGGACTGGAGGTGACCGATAAGCCTCCATACCCCTCTGTACACATTACTGACCTGACTCCCTATTACTGACTCGACTCCCTACTGACGCCATGTAGGAACTAGATCCAATCAGAACTGCAGTCTGCATTATCACCAGCCTAATGCTCAGGAAGCCTGAGCATAACAATCATTGATCAGATTGTAGCCTATTACACAATGTTTGGGGCTAAAGAGAGATGGACTCAACAATGACAACAACTTGGTGCTGTAGCTCATGTTGTCTAAAAACATTCCTCTTCTCTACAGTGTCTGTAGCTGCAATGAGAGTAGTATGATATTTAACACATCAATAAACATTTAAAGGTGTCTTCTAAATACTGTATGGGAAAATCTCCAAACTCATATATAAAGACGTTAACATACATCATATACATGTTGGAAGTGTCATAACCCTATGAAATTTAAATTGTGATTTGATATGTTGAAAGGTCACATTTGCTCATACTAGTTTCACCACAGATCTCAGGAAGACGAAAATGCACTTTGCATGAATCCCAGCTAATCTGAGATCTGAGCTGTCTATTTTAAAGCATCGTTTATATTTCCTTCTTTGTTCATCGAGCCATGCTGTGAAGAAGACAGCATTTACTTTGGCTTGAACATTGGACTTATTGAAATACGTATTCCTCTTGCATTTTCACAATCCATCTCCCTTGGCAACTGATTGTGCTGTCAACTTGTTTGCTGTTTCTGGGAAGACAAATACAAACAAGTGCACTTGTTTCACTGTGCACTCGCTTGACTCTGCTGCTATTTTCAGCTCACACAAAGTATGAAGTATTGGTTCTTCAGATATGGTCTAAGACACTGCATCTCAATGCAAGAGGCGTCAATGCAGTACCTGGTTTGAATCCAGGCTGCAGCACATCCAGCCTTGATTGGGAGTCCCATAGGGCGGCGCACAATTGGCTCAGCGTCGTCCGGGTGGCCCGGGTAGGCCGTCATTGTAAATAACAATGTGTTCTTAACTGACTTGCCTAGTTAAATAAAGGTTAAGTAAATACATTTTAGGTTTAAAACGGCTTCTGAAGTTTGTAATTTTCGCTTGGAAATGTCAGACTTGATTTTGTATCAAATGTATCAATCCCAACAAAAATGTCAATGAATTATATTCCACATACAGTAATAGTTCACATTTCCTGTTGCTGCAGGATTATTTTCGTTATAGCAAACTGGCTCAAATTTAGATCTTACATCTGTACGAGTATGATAGCCCAATCTTCGTCACAAAGCTGGTCTGACCAGAGGGAGAGGGAGATGTAAACTGAGCTGACTTTTTGACTAACAACCTTTTGCTTTGCTGTTATCTTCCTAATTGCAGAGAGAATGTGATGACATTGAGCAAGATGATTTAGCATGGGACCACACAGTAAGAGGTGAGAACAGAGTAGTGTGTGTCGGTAGGGAATCCACTAGTCTAAAACAAGGAGTGCCACATGCACAGCCACCAACCTATGTCTGACTGTGACACTAACTGACAGCTTTCATGTGAAATCCCCCGTGCTCTGTGCAGCAGCATTCTTCCCAGCTGTGTATGTCAGCAC
This sequence comes from Oncorhynchus keta, assembly GCF_023373465.1. Classification (NCBI taxonomy): domain Eukaryota; kingdom Metazoa; phylum Chordata; class Actinopteri; order Salmoniformes; family Salmonidae; genus Oncorhynchus; species Oncorhynchus keta. Next base: position 35,557,984 of record NC_068442.1, on the reverse strand, counting down.
AATCAACTATTTACTTATATTAGACAATGCTGTGAAATCTAAGAAGACAGGAAAACCAAGTGTATCTTTCATTCCTTCAGTGACAGGTTTTGGAAATGCATTTAGAGCATGCTAAAATTGAGCATTTGAGGGCAATACTGTGAAAGAGAAATTATTGATTTTCTCCATTATAGCATATTGGACAAGCCATTTGAGGTTGGGGCATGACACATTGAGGTCCATTGTTGACAACAGCAGCATGTGTTCAGTTTTAAACGACACTGCTCTGTAGGGCTATCAGCTCAATGTGCAAGATGAGAACTAGTAAAACATAAATACTCCACAAGTGGGCTACTAACACCATGCACATGCCAGTAAATTGCTTGATGTATTCATCCCTTTGTTACATCTAATGTGTTCCGTTAGAGGAATTAAGCATCAAAGAATAAAACTCACTGAGCATTTGAGATATTTGACACACAATCTCATTATTAGATCTGAGCGGTTAAATGTCCCTTAAATTGAATTCGTTTTCTGTGAAAGATGATAAAAGACGTTGGCATTGCACGGCACCATATCACATTACATTACATTTAAGTCATTTAGCAGACGCTCTTATCCAGAGCGACTTACAAATTGGTGCATACACCTTATGACAACCAGTGGAACAGCCACTTGCATCTAAATCTTGTTGGGGGAGAAGGATTACCTACCCTTACTTACCCTATCCTAGGTATTCCTTGAAGAGGTGGGGTTTCAGGTGTCTCCGGAAGGTGGTGATTGACTCCGCTGTCCTGGCGTCGTGAGGGAGTTTGTTCCACCATTGGGGGCCAGAGCAGCGAACAGTTTTGACTGGGCTGAGCGGGAACTGTACTTCCTCAGTGGTAGGGAGGCGAGCAGGCCAGAGGTGGATGAACGCAGTGCCCTTGTTTGGGTGTAGGGCCTGATCAGAGCCTGGAGGTACTGAGGTGCCGTTCCCCACAGCTCCGTAGGCGAGCACCATGGTCTTGTAGCGGATGCGAGCTTCAACTGGAAGCCAGTGGAGAGAGCGGAGGAGCGGGGTGACGTGAGAGAACTTGGGAAGGTTGAACACCAGACGGGCTGCGGCGTTCTGGATGAGTTGTAGGGGTTTAATGGCACAGGCAGGGAGCCCAGCCAACAGCGAGTTGCAGTAATCAAGACGGGAGATGACAAGTGCCTGGATTAGGACCTGCGCCGCTTCCTGTGTGAGGCAGGGTCGTACTCTGCGGATGTTGTAGAGCATGAACCTACAGGAACGGGACACCGCCTTGATGTTAGTTGAGAACGCCAGGGTGTTGTCCAGGATCACGCCAAGGTTCTTAGCGCTCTGGGAGGAGGACACAATGGAGTTGTCAACCGTGATGGCGAGATCATGGAACGGGCAGTCCTTCCCCCGGGAGGAAGAGGAGCTCCGTCTTGCTGAGGTTCAGCTTGAGGTGGTGATCCGTCATCCACACTGATATGTCTGCCAGACATGCAGAGATGCGATTCGCCACCTGGTCATCAGAAGGGGGAAAGGAGAAGATTAATTGTGTGTCGTCTGCATAGCAATGATAGGAGAGACCATGTGAGGTTATGACAGAGCCAAGTGACTTGGTGTATAGCGAGAATAAGAGAGGGCCTAGAACAGAGCCCTGGGGGACACCAGTGGTGAGAGCGCGTGGTGAGGAGACAGATTCTCGCCACGCCACCTGGTAGGAGCGACCTGTCAGGTAGGACGCAATCCAAGCGTGGGCCGCGCCGGAGATGCCCAACTCGGAGAGGGTGGAGAGGAGGATCTGATGGTTCACAGTATCGAAGGCAGCCGATAGGTCTAGAAGGATGAGAGCAGAGGAGAGAGAGTTAGCTTTAGCAGTGCGGAGCGCCTCCGTGATACAGAGAAGAGCAGTCTCAGTTGAATGACTAGTCTTGAAACCTGACTGATTTGGATCAAGAAGGTCATTCTGAGAGAGATAGCGGTAGAGCTGGCCAAGGACGGCACGCTCAAGAGTTTTGGAGAGAAAAGAGAGAAGGGATACTGGTCTGTAGTTGTTGACATCGGAGGGATCGAGTGTAGGTTTTTTCAGAAGGGGTGCAACTCTCGCTCTCTTGAAGACGGGAGGGACGTAGCCAGCGGTCAGGGATGAGTTGATGAGCGAGGTGAGGTAAGGGAGAAGGTCTCCGGAAATGGTCTGGAGAAGAGAGGAGGGGATAGGGTCAAGCGGGCAGGTTGTTGGGCGGCCGGCCGTCACAAGACGCGAGATTTCATCTGGAGAGAGAGGGGAGAAAGAGGTCAGAGCATAGGGTAGGGCAGTGTGAGCAGAACCAGCGGTGTCGTTTGACTTAGCAAACGAGGATCGGATGTCATCGACCTTCTTTTCAAAATGGTTGACGAAGTCATCTGCAGAGAGGGGAGGAGGGAGGGGGGGAAGGATTCAGGAGGGAGGAGAAGGTGGCAAAGAGCTTCCTAGGGTTAGAGGCAGATGCTTGGAACTTAGAATGGTAGAAAGTGGCTTTAGCAGCAGAGACAGAGGAGGAAAATGTAGAGAGGAGGGAGTGAAAGGATGCCAGGTCCGCAGGGAGGCGAGTTTTCCTCCATTTCCGCCTCGGCTGCCCGGAGCCCTGTTCTGTGAGCTCGCAATGAGTCGTCGAGCCACGGAGCGGGAGGGGAGGACCGAGCCGGCCTGGAGGATAGGGGGACATAGGGAGTCAAAGGATGCAGTAAGGGAGGAGAGGAGGGTTGAGGAGGCAGAATCAGGAGATAGGTTGGAGAAAGTTTGAGCAGAGGGAAGAGAAGATAGGATGGAAGAGGAGAGAGAAGCGGGGAGAGAGAGCGAAGGTTGGGACGGCGCGATACCATCCGAGTAGGGGCAGTGTGGGAAGTGTTGGATGAGAGCGAGAGGGAAAAGGATACAAGGTAGTGGTCGGAGACTTGAGGGGAGTTGCAATGAGGTTAGTGGAAGAACAGCATCTAGTAAAGATGAGGTCAAGCGTATTGCCTGCCTTGTGAGTAGGGGGGAAGGTGAGAGGGTGAGGTCAAAAGAGGGAGAGGAGTGGAAAGAAGGAGGCAGAGAGGAATGAGTCAAAGGTAGACGTGGGGAGGTTAAAGTCGCCCAGAACTGTGAGAGGTGAGCCGTCCTCAGGAAAGGAGCTTATCAAGGCATCAAGCTCATTGATGAACTCTCCAAGGGAACCTGGAGGGCGATAAATGATAAGGATGTTAAGCTTGAAAGGGCTGGTAACTGTGACAGCATGGAATTCAAAGGAGGCAATAGACAGATGGGTAAGGGGAGAAAGAGAGAAAGACCACTTGGGAGAGATGAGGATCCCGGTGCCACCACCCCGCTGACCAGAAGCTCTCGGGGTGTGCGAGAACACGTGGGCGGACGAGAGAGAGCAGTAGGAGTAGCAGTGTTATCTGTGGTGATCCATGTTTCCGTCAGTGCCAAGAAGTCAAGGGACTGGAGGGAGGCATAGGCTGAGATGAACTCTGCCTTGTTGGCCGCAGATTGGCAGTTCCAGAGGCTACCGGAGACCTGGAACTCCACGTGGGTCGTACGCGCTGGGACCACCAGGTTAGGGTGGTCGCGCCACGCGGTGGGAGCGTTTGTATGGTCTGTGCAGAGAGGAGAGAACAGGGATAGACAGACACATAGTTGACAGGCTACAGAAAAGGCTACGCTAATGCAAGGAAATTGAATGACAAGCGGACTACACGTCTCGAATGTTCAGAAAGTTAGGCTTACGTAGCAAGAATCTTATTGACTAAAATGATTAAAATGATACAGTACTGCTAAAGTAGGCTAGCTGGCAGTAGCTGCGTTGTTGACACTACACTAATCAAGTCGTTCCGTTGAGTGTAATAATTTCTACAGTGCTGCTATTCGGGGGCTAGCTGGCTAGCTAGCAGTGTTGTTTACGTTACGTTGAGTTAAAAGAACGACAATAGCTGGCTAGCGAACCTCAGTGAATTAAGATAATCACTCCAAGGCTACACACACTAAACTACACAATTATCTTGGAAACAAAGACAGCTATGTAGCTAGCTAACACTGAACTAATCAAGTCGTACAGTTGAGTGAATAGCACTACAGTGATGCTAATCTGTGTGCGTTAGCTAGCGTTGCTAGCTCCTGGGCGAATAGCAGTGAAGGCTACGTTAGGGCGACGAAATACGAAACACGATAATTATGCAATTATCTCTGATACAAGGACGGCTATGTAGCTAGCTAAGAAGAATGGCTAAGATTATGTAGCTAGCTAACAGTAAACTAATCAAGTCACAGTTGAGTGAATAGCACTACAGTGATGCTAATCTGTGTGCGTTAGCTAGCGTTAGCTAGCTCCTGGGCGAATAGCAGTGAAGGCTACGTTAGGGCAACGAAATACGATAATTATGCAATTATCTCTGATACAAGGACGGCTATGTAGCTAGCTAAGAAGAATTGCTAAGATTAGACAAATCAACCGTTGTACTATAATGAAATGTAATGAAAAAGTTATACAACCTGCAGAGCGAAGTGCTAATGCGACCGCCGCTCCAACCGGAACCACCACTTCTGATTAGAGTTGCAAAGCTACCGGTAATTTACCAAAGTTACCAGAATCTTCAGTAATTTTGATAATTAACAGAAGATATATGGCAATCTATCGTAACTTTGGTGATTTATACTTGAATAACTTTTTAAAACCTTTATTCATTTTACACTACAGGTCAAAAGTTTTAGAACACCTACTCATTCAAGGTATTTTCTTTAGTTTTACTATTTTCTACATTGTAGAATCAAAACTATGAAATAACACATATGGAATCATGTAGTAACCAAACAAAGTGCTAAACAAATCAAAATATGTTATATCTGAGATTATTCAAATAGCCACCATTTGCCTTGATGACAGTTTGCACACTCTTGGAATTCTCTCAAACAGCTTCATGAGGTAGTCACTTGGGAATGCATTTCAATTAACGTGTACTAAAAGTTAATTTGTGGAATTTCTTTCCTTCTTAAAGCGTTTGAGCCAATCAGTCATGTTGTGACAAGGTAGGGGTATACAGAAGATAGCACTATCTGGTAAAAGACCAAGTCAATATTATGGCAAGAACAGCTCAAATAAGCAAATATAAATGACAGTCCATCATAACTTTAAGATGTGAAGGTCAGTCAATACGGAAAATGTCAAGATCTTTGAAAGTTTCTTCAACTCGGTTGCAAAAACCATCAAGCGTTATGATGAAACTGGCTCTCATGAGGACCGCCACAGGAATGGAAGACCCAGGTTACCTCATATCCTGCAGAGGATATGTTCATTAGAAGTTACCAGCCTCAGAAATTGCAGCCCAAATAAATGCTTCACAGAGTTCACAGGTAACAGACACTTCACAAGTAACAGACACTTCACAAGTAACAGACACTTCACAAGTAACAGACACTTCACAAGTAACAGACACTTCACAGTAACAGACACTTCACAAGTAACAGACACTTCACAAGTAACAGACACTTCACAAGTAACAGACACTTCAAAGTAACAGACACTTCACAAGTAACAGACACTTCACAAGTAACAGACACTTCACAACATCAACTGTTCAGAGGAGACTATGAACCAAGCAATTCATGGTTGAGAGTCTGAGGCTGCGTCTCACATCTTGTCTTTGACAGCCTGCCTCCTGCCTCTCCACCATTGATATTTATCACTGGTGTGAACAGATTGTTGTGAACAGATTGTAATTTACAATACTGACCTTGGGAGGTGGAGGAACAGAGGGTTGCGTTATGTAGACCCTGGGAAGAAGGACTTCCTGTAGCCCAAATCTGAGAACCTGTTAGTTGATAATCTTGATATCATGTAGAAATACATCATTGACATTCACAGTCAGGTAAAATTAATTTGTATGTTCACCTTGAGGGATTTGTCTTGTAGTCCCTTTTATTCTGCCGTTCCCAGCATTGAAGGTTTCATACAGTATAAACACGACAGAGCAGCAGAGAGCAGGAGGAGTCTACAGTAGAGTTGGCAGTTTAGCTGACCAGCTTTACACCTGTAATGTTTGAACAGAATGTCATTATCCAGGCAGCCTTATAATTACCATTGTCAATTCACCAGAACACAGAGGCCCTTAGGGCATGCAGATGCACAATGCGACAAAGGACACAAATGAATGACATAGTTTTAGCATTTTTTTCCATCTACATGCAGTGTGAGTGAGATTGCTGACCATAACCTTGGAGGTCACATTTGAGCATAGTCCAATGCCCCAGAGAAGGGATGATTGTGTCAATGGCACCAGTCTGCCTAAATTATAGTTGAGTGTATCCAGATATTAGGCTCAGCAGAGTGCTCTCGGTCTTTACATCTCTTGAACAAGGAGTATCCTTGCCCCAAGCTTGGAGAGTCAGGAAAAAGCCTGATCCCATTTCATTTGTATTGCTGACACAGAAAGAGCATTTATTCCCAAGGTAGAAGCTGGCCAGATCACATTGGAGAATAGTTTTTCTCCTGGACTGGAGCCAGTACAAGCCATTTTGTCTTATCGGGTTTTTCACAAGGAGAGAGGTTACTACCTGCCTCATTAAACTGCTCTCTTTAGTATTTTTGTTTCTAATTTTTATTGAAGTAGAGTGGTACTTTCCAATGTTGTTTAATGATACATTTTCATCATGGAACCCGTTAAGAATCATTTGGAATGTGTCCTGATGTTTCTCTACTTTGCCATATGATGCCTCCTTCAA
>NC_068442.1:35540621-35551171 GCF_023373465.1 Oncorhynchus keta | reverse complement strand
TTTTATTTATTTTTTTTTTATTTCACCTTTATTTAACCAGGTAGGCTAGTTGAGAACAAGTTCTCATTTTGCAACTGCGACCTGGCCAAGATAAAGACATAGCAGTGTGAACAGACAACACAGAGTTACACATGGAGTAAACAATTAACTAGTCAATAACACAGTAGAAAAAAATGGGCAATCTATATACAATGTGTGCAAAAGGCATGAGGAGGTAGGCGAATAATACAATTTTGCAGATTAACACTGGAGTGATAAATGATCAGATGGGCATGTACAGGTAGAGATATTGGTGATATTGGTGTGCAAAAGAGCAGAAAAGTAAATAAATAAAAACAGTATAAAAACAGTATGGGAATGAGGCAGGTGAATAAGGGTGAGCTATTTACCTATAGACTATGTACAGCTGCAGCGATCGGTTAGCTGCTCGGATAGCTGATGTTTGAAGTTGGTGAGGGAGATAAAAGTCTCCAACTTCCAGCGATTTTGCAATTCGTTCCAGTCACAGGCAGCAGAGTACTGGAACGAAGGCGACAAATGAGGTGTTGGCTTTAGGGATGATCAGTGAGATACACCTGCTGGAGCGCGTGCTACGGATGGGTGTTGCCATCGTGACCCAGTGAACTGAGATAAGGCGGAGCTTTACCTAGCATGGACTTGTAAATGACCTGGAGCCAGTGGGTCTGGCGACGAATATGTAGTGAGGGCCAGCCGACTAGAGCATACAAGTCGCAGTGGTGGGTGGTATAAGGTGCTTTAGTGACAAAACGGATGGCACTGTGATAGACTGCATCCAGTTTGCTGAGTAGAGTGTTGGAAGCCATTTTGTAGATGACATCGCCGAAGTCGAGGATCGGTAGGATAGTCAGTTTTACTAGGGTAAGCTTGGCAGCGTGAGTGAAGGAGGCTTTGTTGCGGAATAGAAAGCCGACTCTGGATTTGATTTTTGATTGGAGATGTTTGATGTGAGTCTGGAAGGAGAGTTTGCAGTCTAGCCAGACACCTAGGTACTTATAGATGTCCACATATTCAAGGTTGGAACCATCCAGGGTGGTGATGCTAGTCGGGCATGCGGGTGCAGGCAGCGATCGGTTGAAAAGCATGCATTTGGTTTTACTCGCGTTTAAGAGCAGTTGGAGGCCACGGAAGGAGTGCTGTATGGCATTGAAGCTCGTTTGGAGGTTTGATAGCACAGTGTCCAATGACGGGCCGAAAGTATATAGAATGGTGTCGTCTGCGTAGAGGTGGATCAGGGAATCGCCCGCAGCAAGAGCAACATCATTGATATATACAGAGAAAGAGTCGGCCCGAGAATTGAACCCTGTGGCACCCCCATAGAGACTGCCAGAGGACCGGACAGCATGCCCTCTGATTTGACACACTGAACTCTGTCTGCAAAGTAATTGGTGAACCAGGCAAGGCAGTCATCCGAAAAACCGAGGCTGTTGAGTCTGCCGATAAGAATTTGGTGATTGACAGAGTCGAAAGCCTTGGCGAGGTCGATGAAGACGGCTGCACAGTACTGTCTTTTATCGATGGCGGTTATGATATCATTTAGTACCTTGAGTGTGGCTGAGGTGCACCCGTGACCGGCTCGGAAACCAGATTGCACAGCGGAGAAGGTACGGTGGGATTCGAGATGGTCAGTGACCTGTTTGTTGACTTGGCTTTCGAAGACCTTAGATAGGCAGGGCAGGATGGATATAGGTCTATAGCAGTTTGGGTCCAGGGTGTCTCCTCCTTTGAAGAGGGGATGACTGCGGCAGCTTTCCAATCCTTGGGGATCTCAGACGATATGAAAGAGAGGTTGAACAGGCTGGTGATAGGGGTTGCGACAATGGCGGCAGATAGTTTCAGAAATAGCGGGTCCAGATTGTCAAGCCCAGCTGATTTGTACGGGTCCAGGTTTTGCAGCTCTTTCAGAACATCTGCTATCTGGATTTGGGTAAAGGAGAACCTGGAGAGGCTTGGGTGAGGAACTACGGGGGCGGAGCTGTTGGCCGAGGTTGGAGTAGCCAGGCGGAAGGCATGGCCAGCCGTTGAGAAGTGCTTATTGAAGTTTTCGATAATCATGGATTTATCGGTGGAGACCGTGTTTCCTAGCCTCAGTGCAGTGGGCAGCTGAGAGGAGGTGCTCTTGTTCTCCATGGACTTCACAGTGTCCCAGAACTTTTTGGAGTTGGAGCTACAGGATGCAAACTTTTGCCTGAAGAAGCTGGCCTTAGCTTTCCTGACTGACTGCGTGTATTGGTTCCTGACTTCCCTGAACAGTTGCATATCACGGGGGCTATTCGATGCTATTGCAGTCCGCCACAGGATGTTTTTGTGCTGGTCGAGGGCAGTCAGGTCTGGGGTGAACCAAGGGCTGTATCTGTTCTTGGTTCTGCATTTTTGAACGGAGCATGCTTATCCAAAATGGTGAGGAAGTTACTTTTAAAGAATGACCAGGCATCCTCAACTGACGGGATGAGGTCAATGTCCTTCCAGGATACACGGGCCAGGTCGATTAGAAAGGCCTGCTCACAGAAGTGTTTTAGGGAGCGTTTGACAGTGATGAGGGGTGGTCGTTTGACTGCGGCTCCGTGGCGGATACAGGCGATGAGGCAGTGATCGCTGAGATCCTGGTTGAAGACAGCGGAGGTATATTTGGAGGGCCAGTTGGTCAGGATGACGTCTATGAGGGTGCCCTTGTTTACAGAGTTAGGGTTGTACCTGGTGGGTTCCTTGATGATTTGCGTGAGATTGAGGGCATCTAGCTTAGATTGTAGGACTGCCGGGGTGTTAAGCATATCCCAGTTTAGGTCACCTAACAGGACAAACTCTGAAGCTAGATGGGGGCGATCAATTCACAAATGGTGTCCAGGGCACAGCTGGGAGCTGACGGGGGTCGGTAGCAGGCGGCAACAGTGAGAGACTTGTTTCTGGAGAGAGTAATTTTCAAAATTAGTAGTTCAAACTGTTTGGGTATGGACCTGGAAAGTATGACATTACTTTGCAGGCTATCTCTGCAGTAGACTGCGACTCCGCCCCCTTTGGCAGTTCTATCTTGACGGAAGATGTTATAGTTGGGTATGGAAATCTCTGAATTTTTGGTGGCCTTCCTGAGCCAGGATTCAGACACGGCAAGGACATCAGGGTTAGCAGAGTGTGCTAAAGCAGTGAGTAAAACAAACTTAGGGAGGAGGCTTCTGATGTTGACATGCATAAAACCAAGACTTTTTCGATCACAGAAGTCAACAAATGAGGAGTACCTGGGGACATGCAGGGCCTGGGTTTACCTCCACATCACCCAGCCCAGGAACAAGAGAAGGAGTAGTATGGTGCGGCTAAAGGCTATCAAAACTGGTAAGCCTAGAGCGTTGGGGGCTGAAGAAGGGAAAGGAGCAGGTTTCTGGGCATAGTAGAATATATTCAGGGCATAATCATGAACAGGGTATGGTGGGGTGCGGGTACAGCGGAGGTAAGCCCAGGCGCACTGGTGATGATGAGAGGGTTGTATCTGGACATGCTGGTTGTAATGGGTGGGGTCACCGCATGTGTGTGGGGGGGTGGGACAAAGGAGGTAACAGGGGTATGCAGAGTGGATCTAGGGGCTCCATTGTGAACTAAAACAATGATAACTAACCTGAACAACAGTATACAAGGCATATTGACATTTGGGAGAGACATACAGCGAGGCATACAGTAATCACAGGTGTTGAATTGGGAAAGCTAACTAAAGCTTAATGAGCAAGAGCTAATCAACTAGCACAACAAACAGCAGGTAAATGGCGTGACTAGGCAACTGGGTCGACAGATAAAACAAACAAGCAGAAATGGAGTACCGTGATTAATGGACAGTCCAGCGTGCGTCAGCTATGTAGCCAAGAGATCCAGTGTCAGGGGCAGCGGTGGATGGGCAGGAAGCTGGGCTGAGTGTTATCCAGGTTTTAAAAAAACTAACAATGACTAAATAGCTTGCTTTAGCTAGTTAGCTGGTTAAGCGTCTGGAGGTTCTTAGTGTGTCATAAAAATAAAATAAAAATTAAAGGTGATGGCGATTCCGTATCACAGTGGGTGAGAGCAGGTTTCCGGAAGGTATAAACAAAATAAAAAGGAAATCAAGAAGAGTCAGTAAATGGGTTCAGAGTGTTTAGAGCACTTAGTAGGCAGATGGTTAGCAGGCCTGTGCTAACAAGCTAACAGTTCGTAGGCCCGGGCTAGACAAGCTAACCGTTAGCAGGCCGAATTAGCAAACAGGGAGATAGCGGGCTAGAGCTAACCTTTGGGGACGCGTCGCGATGGGAGTGAGTCTGTTTATTCCTCTTCTTGCGGTGACATCGACAGACCGGTCGTGGGCCCGGGTAATTGTAGCCCAGGATTATGCTACAGGAGCTCTAATGCGCTGGGTGAGCTGGAGACACAGCGTTTCAGAAAGCTCATGTTGGCCCAGCAGATGGATCTTTGGCGATGTCGCAACGAAAAAGCCTGTTGAAACCACCGGACGACATGTCGGCGGACCAGCCGTGATGGATCGCGGCCCGTGTGGTCGGGCAGTAAAGGGTCCAGGCCAATTGGCAAAAGAGGTATTGTTGGGCCTCTTCGGCTAGTCGGGAGATGGGCTTAGCTCAAGGCTAACTGTAGCTTGTTTTGGGACAGAGACGTTAGCCAGGAGTAGCCACTCGGATTGCAGCTAGCTAGTTGCGATGATCCGGTGTAAAGGTTCAGAGCTTGCGGTAGGAATCCGGAGATGTGGTAGAGAAAGAGCAGTCTGATATGCTCTGGGTTGATGTCGCGCTGGTGTCCTAGTTAGCTTTGAAGACCGCTAGCAATGGCTAACTGAGTAGTAGCTAGTTAGCTGGCTAGCTTCTGACGGTTCTAAAGTAAAGTATAGAAAAAGCAGATCCGTACCACATTGGGTGATGCGGGTTGCAGGAGAGTATATTCAGCTCTAGTTTGAAAGTGAGATTAAAATATGTACGAAATATATACAGAAAAAAAACGAAGAAAACTATATTTACACTAGACAGGACGGGACAAGACAAAACACACGTCCGATTGCTACGCCATCTTGCTTGGATTAGTGGCAAAAACATCACAAAATAGATGGACATGATGAAGTCAACACAACGAGCGTTGGAAGCGAGCAACTATCACTTCCAGGCCATCCTGTGTTCATCAGGCCAGTCGATTTTGCATTTCTGCAGGATTTTTGAGCATGTCAAATTTCATATGGTAAATGCCCATTGAACAATATTGCAAATGCACGTGCACTTGCAATATGATTCTATAGTGAAAAAACATCACCAAATGGACATGATGAAATCAACACAACGAGTGATGGAAAGGAACAACTATCACTGCCCGGCCATCCCGAGTTCATCAGGCCAGTCAATTTTTCATTTCTGCAGGATTTTTGAGCATGTCAAATTTCTTATGGCATTTGGCCCCCAAAAAAGTTACTTTTGACTTTGACTTTTGACTTCCTATGAAATCATATTGTAAATGGACAAATCATATTACTTATGCGCATGTAAAAAAAAAAAAAAATATGATAATAAAATTGGACAAAAGTGTATTCATACAGTTCTTACACATGTGTAATTGACAAAAAATTGAAAGAATTTCAAAAATGGTCCAGAAAGCACCTTTCAAGGGTGTGTGAAGTTTTTTACAAAATGTTGACATTTTTGTCTTTTGACTTTCGACTTCCTATGAAATCATATTGAAAATGGACAAAACATATTACTTATGCACATGTAATTTAAAAAATATATATGATAATAAAATTGGACAAAAGTATATTCACAGTTCTTACATGTGTAATTGACAAAAAATCAAAAGAATTTGGAAAACGGTCCAGAAAGCACTTTTTAAGGGGTGATAAGTTTTTGACAAAAAAATCATTTTTTCAAAATTTTGCTTTTGGATGTTGACAGGGTTACATTTCCAATATGAAAAACCATGGTGGGCAGATTACCTGTTGAATTTTTAAAGTGTTACAACTGGCAATTGCCATATGGCATTTGCAATACACTGCATGAATCAACGCTGAATTGGGTGGTGGTATTGGACAATGTGTATATGGTTTGTCCGATGCCAATGACTTCCATTCATTTTTGTCCAATACAGGGGGTAATTCCCTTTCATATTTTTGTATTTTTTTATTTTAATTTTACTAGGCAAGTCAGTTAAGAACAAATTCTTATTTTCAATGACGGCCTAGGAACAGTGGGTTAACTGCCTGTTCAGGGGCAGAACTATAGATTTGTACCTTGTCAGGTCGGGGATTTGAACTTGCAACCTTTCAGTTAATAGTCCAAAACTCTAACCACTAGGCTACCCTGCCGCCCCTTTGCACAGTGAAAAGTCATGCCCCTGGGGAGGTCAGAGAGCGTGTCAGCCTGACAGAACTGCCCTTTTGAACAAACTGTATAAAATGACGGGTTAAGGATTAACATATCCGAACAGAGAGACATGGAGCTGCAGCTCACTTTTAATGTGGTTTGAACTCTGAAATCTAAACTTGTGGTAGAGGCGATAAAGTCTCCTCCCAGACAATCATTGATACGGCTGATTAGCTGTCCTAAGTAAGGTATCTTCAAAAGTGAATTTAAGTGGAACCATTCTACTATTCTTCTCAAATCACCATAGTACCCTACTCTCATCACCCCACTGGGGACCATCGACACGGCTGGCTCGCCTATCTTCAAATAAGCATCTTCCAGAGCAAATGGAAGGAGAATAAATTCTGTAGTTTTGTTCAGGACTACACGAAAAGTCACCGGATACCGGACGACTGCAGAGGAGAACAACAGTAAAGGCCCAACTCCCTTTCCTAGGTGGCCTGGTTCCGACAAATACACAAAGAACCAAGACATTTCACGTAAATACATTCATGATCTCTTACTCAAAGAGGGCGGCAGTTTGTGTGCAAAGTATATGGTTACTGTGAGAGTAGTTTCTAAATGTACTAACATATTATGTCTCTGTCCTCTCCCTCTGTCCCTCTCCATGTCTTTTGTAACAAGCAGGACTGAATCATAAGTAAGGCTCAAGTTTTTTCAGATGCAGGAGGTTAGGACGGTTCAGAATGATGATATGATACGAGGTTATGATTAATAAGATGACAGTTTATGTATGTGATAGGTAAAGACATTTAGAGTTTAATTCAGGAAATGGTAACTCTTCAAAGAACCAATCTCATGGTGACCCAAATCCTAATGAGTTAGTTGTTACAATTTAACCGAGTTAGTTGATTAGATAAATAGCAGTCATCAGATTAATGAAAGTAAAGTCACGACAATGGTATGAGACAAATGCAACATTATATATGGAGATACATTAGCTCCAGTACTTTCCTGCTGTAGCCAGTTTGCTACAGCATGGAAACAATTCTGCAGCAACAGAAGCTCTTTTAAACCTTGCTATGCAAGAATATCTCAGCAACAAAATATTACACATTTGTATAGGACATCAGCTAGTAAGAGCTTTTACAGTAAATACATTTTAACACTGTTTCTAAGGAAGATATTGAGACACTGAAATGACAATATCTATCAAAGACACAAAACTGTTGAATTGAAGCATGATGAGACTGCATATTTGAAGTGCAACGTGTGTTGTGTGAAGTTGAAGCTGAGGTTTAGTGGATGGTCTGTGTATGTCTGTGGATGCTCTGTCTGTGGTTGGAGTGTGAAGATAATGGATGAACTCCGATAACTCCTCAGAGAATAATGTATTTGCGTGGAAAGCAGCTGGAGTCTGTGGTTGAGGGATGACCCTACTCATGTCATCCTGAGAGCCAGGTGATGGGAGGTGCATTTTGATTGGATGGGGAATGGTGCCGTGCCTCTGGGGGTTCACATCTGTGTTCATGTCACACACTGCTGATTTAGTGGCTCAATCCCATTTGGCTCTGTTGGTAGAGCATGGCACTTGCAACGCCAGGGTTGTGGTTTTGATTCCCACAGGGGACAAGAATGAAAAATGTATGCACTCACTACTGTAAGTTGCTCGGGATAAAAGTGGTTGCTGAGGGGAAGATGGCTCATAATAATGGCCGGAACGGAGCTAATGGAACAGCATCAAAAATATGGACACTGTGTATTTGACACCCTTCCACTAATTCTCCTCCAGTTGTTACCATGAGCCTGTCCTCCCCAATTAAGGTGCTACTAAAATGTAAAATACACACACACAGCCCCAACCCTAAACTCTTTCAGTTTACCAATAAACACTCCACATGCACCTTTGTGTTTTTACACTCTCAGACACACACACACACTTCCTGGTTATTAGCCCTTCATCACTACCAGGCATCACAACATCACACAAGCTCATCACTTTAGAAAGAGGAAAACACAAGATGATTATCCTGCTGCTGTGGGTACACAGATAGTCACTTGATCTATTATAACATGGGTGGTATATTGTCTGCTTGCCTATTTGTTGATATAATCTATTCAGATGCAGCTTAAATGATAAAGCTTACAAAAGGTTTTCCTTCACCGGTTATCCACAACATCATCATGTTTGACTCTCTGCAACTGTTCTTCTCTCGCACATGCATGCGCACACACACACACACACACACACACACACACACACACACACACACACACACACACACACACACACACACACACACACACACACACACACACACACACACACACACACACACACACACACACACACAGAAAAGCTCGGAGCCAAAAATTGTCTGAACTGTTAAAAATTGACATCACTTTCATAAAATGTCCAATAGCATAGTGATTTGCCCATATTTCTGCTTGAGTGGTAGAATTTATCCCCTGAGCTACTGTATACGGCAAAGCCTGGCCTGACCCCTACTATACTAAGAACTGAGCCCATTTCAGCTTTCATCGTACAGTTATACAGAAGCCTCCCAGCAGACACCTTATAGCAGAGTTTCCCAAACTCGGTCCTGGGTGCACATTTTGTTTTTCGCCGTAGCATTACACAGCTGATTCAAATAACCAATTCACCAAGCTTTGATTATTTGACTCAAATGTGTAGTGCTAGGGCAAAAACCAAAACGTACACCCAGAGGGGTTAGGTGAAGGGGGCACAGGGTCTGAGTTTGGGGAACCCTGCCTTATAGGACAGACCTTCTAGGACAGTACAGCCCACTCAGGGGAGTGCTTTTCCTACATAACAGGATGAGGCTGTCTATTCTAGGATAATGCCGGTACCACACTGAGAGAGGACGTCAAGACAATGCAGCAGCACTCTTTAGGAGTAATCTGCTCACCCACACAGTTCACATACTGTAGTTATCTCTGAGGTTGAGAGGCTTTTAGGATCCACAATAACACTAACATTGCATCAGATGCATATGGATTATGCATACAGTGTGTGTGTATGTGTGTGTGTGCGAGCGAGAGAGAGTGTGAGAGAGAGTGAGAAAGACAATGAGAGATTTGATTGGTTCTATTGTTTCTAACACAATATCCCTTCTTACTGAAAGCAACTACTCCTGAAAAAGCTTGTACTAAGTGGTTTATTCTGCATCCTCTTTTAAATACACTTATTGTAAGTGCATTGGATAAGACCATTTGCTAAGTGAATGACTGTAAATGGACTGGAGAGAAAAGGACAGATACAGTAGAGTACACAGGTACATTAAAACACAGGATGTGTCTATGCTGTAAATTAGTGAGTGTATGGCTACAGTATGGATCTGTCTCTAACATCTGTTTCAGTGCAGCATGGGGTCCTTTGTTCATTAGTGTTTCCTGTGACAGTAGTGATGTCGTAAATTTCTCCAGCAGCTGGAGAGAAATGCTGACTCCTACTCTACATCACATCACATTAGACAGGCCCAACTGCTCTGCTCTGCCTGCTCATCTCCTAATCCGGATGGGCAGAGGGGACAGTAATCACTGGAACACCAACACCCTGGCCCGCTCAGGGAGCAATGCACGTGTCCACATCTAGCATGCAAGGCACAGATCTGCTAAGTCTCCAATAAAAATGCCCAAATAGGCAATAACTCATTTATCTTTTTCACACTTGCGCTTTTTTACGCTGTGTCAACCAAGTACATTTCCAGAGGTGTGTTGCATATTGATGCCCCCCTCTGTGCCTCTCCATTTCAAGCTGGGGTGCTGGAGGCTGGGGTCTGTTTGTTGCTGGAGCAGGTGGATGGAAGTGGGGAAGGGAAATGCTGCAGGCTTCCTCTCTAATATGTTGTTATTTCAAATGGCTGAATATGTAGCAGCATTTCAACCAATGTTTTTCTTCAGTATAACATTTTAAATGACTGCAATGATCACGTTCCTGCAGGCCTCCCCCTCCCACACACACACACACCAAAACCTGTCTGGCAGTGAAATGCCAATCTACCTATCCTTGACTATCCTGAGTGCACGGTGACTTAGAAGTGCATACTTCTGAGGTATGATGTTTTGGCAGCATTTCAAAGCCACTAAACATGCTTCCTCTCTCCACTGTCAGACAGCAGTGATCAGTGACTGAAAGAAACAGAGGGAAGGAAGTCAATGCTAATGCTCCTCTCCATCAAATCAAATCAAATTTTATTTGTC